>NC_041390.1:158560429-158570035 GCF_002162155.2 Triticum dicoccoides | reverse complement strand
CGTCGCCCAGCCGCCACCGCCCCTCGCCGACTCCGGTGGCCGGGGCCACGCCCCGCCGCCTCCACGCCGGCCGGCCCAGCCCGGCCTCTTCTCCATCTCCGGCGACGTCGAGCTCGCCGGCGTCCTCGGTTTCCGCGTCGGTGAACAGTGCCCGTGAACAGTGCCCGTGAACAGTGATTCCAGATCTAGATCCGGTTGACTTCTCTCCCCTGAACCCTAATTTTTATGCCTAATTTGACCACTCGTAACTTTGCATCCGTAGCTCCGATTTGAGCATATAGTATATCAAAATGTTCGACTCGACGAGTACATCATTTCATTCCATTGCAACATTTTAATTTGAGCTCATGTTGATGCCTAAAATGCTGTTAGAAGGAGGCTTCGTGAGTTAATTATCAGATCTGCTAGTTCATCTTAGACTCTTGTCATTTTTGCCATGATTAATGTGTGCATGCTATGCCTGTGAGTCCTTCATATGTTTTGTTAAGCATTTTATCTTCTTTCCAGAGGTTCAACCCATGCATTTTTAGGATGTGTGTGGTGACTTGTGCAAGCTTGCAAAGTGAGGCACCCGGTAAATCTGTTTTCAGGGACTTAGTTGTTTTCACTAAGTCTGGGATATTTTAGTTCATGATGCCATATGTTCAGCTTGTTTCCTAGTGATCCGTGCCTCTTTTGAGGATGATCAGTACAGGAGTTTTGTTAATCATGTTATGCTCTATCCATCCATGTCTTTGTTTGCAATTATGGAGCAACCTAGCTTGAGTCAATCGAGCTCTACTTTTGCTTCGTGGTGAATCTGGGCAGATCGTCAACTCGTTTGCGATTTTGCCGGCGTTGTTGTAGTTGATCCGTGCATGCTATGCCATTGTTCTTGCCATGTCTAGCTTGTATTTTATGCCTTCGTAAAATATGTATGCTTTCCTTGCTGTGACTTGCAGCATGGTGAGTGCATCGAGCTCGTTTACATGCCTTCGTGAGTTATATTTCAGCATGTCTCAATTTTCACTAAGTCTGAAAACTGATTGTGTTTTAGCTATGTTCGTGTGCCCGTTAATATATTTTGTGATCCCTTTTGGCCGCAGGTCACTTTGGGACTTTTGTTAAGCTTGTTGAGTAGCTCCATGCCATGTTCTTACTTGTCATAATCAGGTCAGGTATCATGTTGTTTTGCTGCTCCGAAGAGAGCATCGTGATCTGAAATTTCAGACTAGTGTTAATTTCAGTAAGTCTGGAATCTGTTTTGCATTTGCGCTTTTGCCATGCTTGTTTGAACCTCTTAATGGATGAATTGGCCGTGGCTCAGTGCTAGTCTTTTGTTAAGCATCTTGTGTGCATCCCTGCCATGTATTTTGTTGTCATGATTGGTGGCTGTAGCATGTTCATTTCGTTGCGTTTAGATGCCTACTTGCTGTAAATCGCAGACCGGTGTCATATCTTAAAACGCTTGCCATTTCCAAACCGTAAATCCGATTCCAATGATCTTTATATCGTTTTCAAGCGATTTCATCCCCTCTATCCAGTGGCACACTTGGTTTTCCAATATGACGCCAGGTTCATGCATTTGCTGTCATATCTTGCATTTTGCATCCCGCATCGCATCCCGCATAGCATATCATCATTTTCATCATATTGCTTGGCCTTGCACGTGGTTGATTGTATCCTTGTTGCTTGTTTGTCTTGTTGGGTAGAGCCGGGAGACGAGTTCGCTACCGAGGAGCCCGTTGAGTTTGCTTGTGAGGATCCAGTCAACTCTGACAACTGTGCAGGCAAGATGATCATACCCTCGAAATCACTACTATCTTTGCTATGCTAGTTTGCTCGCTCTTGCTATGCCAGTGCTACGATGCCTACCATTTGCTTGCCAGCCTCCCAATTGCCATGTCAAACCTCTAACCCACCTTGTCCTAGCAAACCGTTGATTGGCTATGTTACCGCTTCGCTCAGCCCCTCTTATAGCGTTGCTAGTTGCAGGTGAAGATTGGAGCCGTTCCTTGTTGGAACATTTATTTACTTGTTGGGATATCATTATATTGCTATGTTATCTTAATGCAGCTATATACTTGGTAATGGGTGGAAGGCTCAGCCTCTCGCCTAGTGTTTTGTTCCACTCTTGCCGCCCTAGTTTCCGTCATATCGGTGTTATGTTCCCGGATTTTGCGTTCCTTACGCGGTTGGGTTATAATGGGAACCCCTTGATATTTCGCCTTGATTAAAGCTTTTCCAGCAATGCCCAACCTTGGTTTTACCATTTGCCACCTAGCCTTTTCTTTCCCTTGGGTTCTGCAGACTCAAGGGTCATCTTATTTTAACCCCCCCGGGCCAGTGCTCCTCTGAGTGTTGGTCCACCTGTCAGCTACCGGTGGCCACCAGGGGCAACTCTGGGCTGGCCTACCCGTACCTAGGACAATCTGAGTGTGCCCTGAGAAAGAGATATGTGCAGCTCCTATCGGGATTTATCGGCACATTCGGGCGGTGTTGCTGGTCTTGTTTTAACCTGTCGAAGTGTCTTCAATTACCGAGATTACCGAGTCTGATTGGAACATCTTGGGAGGCGGTCTATTCCTTCGTTGACCGTGAGAGCTTGTCATGGGCTAAGTTGGGACCCCCCTGCAGGGATTAAACTTTCGAAAGCCGTGCCCGCGGTTAAGGGCAGATGGGAATTTGTTAATGTCCGGTTGTAGATAACTTAAACCTTAATTAATTAAAATGAATCAACCGAGTGTGTTACCGTGATGGCCTCTTCTCGGCGGAGTCCGGGAAGTGGACACGGTGTTGGAGTTATGCTTGCGCAGGTTGCTCTTCTAGATTCTCGCTCGCGCTTTGCCTCCTCTTCTCGCTCTCTTTTACGTATAAGATAGCCACCATATATGCTAGTCGCTTGCTGCAGCTCCACATATATTTGCCTCATCCATTCCTATAAGCTTAAATAGTCTTGATCGCGAGGGTGCGAGATTGCTGAGCCCCTGTGGCTCACAGGTACTATAATTCCAGATGCAGGTCCAGGTGATTCCGCTCCAGGTGACGAGTACGAGCTCAAGTGGGAGTTCGACGAGGACTCTCAGCGTTATTATGTTTCCTTTCCCGATGATCAGTAGTGGTGCCTAGTTGGGGTTCGATTCAGGGCCTTGTCGCATGTTGGGTTTTCTTCTATTTTGGCGCCGTAGTCGGGCCATGAGTGTTTTGCATGATGGATGTTATTTATGTACTTTGATGTGATGTGGCGAGTGTAAGCCAACTATGTTTCTCCCCCTTTTATTATATGTTACATGGGATGTTGTAATGATTGCCTGACTTGCGACATTGCTTTCAATGCGGTTATGTCTCTAAGTCGTGCCTCGACACGTGGGAGCTATAGCCACATCGAGGGCGTTACAAGTTGGTAATCAGAGCCTTCCCCGACCTTAGGAGCCCCATTGCTTGATCGTCTTAGCAGCCGAGTTGTGTCTAGAAAAATGTTTTGAGTCACTTAGGAATTATATATCGGAGAGCTTAGGAATTCTTTTTACTTCCCAGTCTCCTCATCGCTCTGGTAAGGCATCCTGACGTAGAGTTTTGACTCTTCTCTTCTCAAATTTCACTAAAAAAATTTTAGGATCATGCGAGTATCTTGGATTTGTTCCGATGGCTTATGATGAGAATACTGTCTTGGTGCCTCCTGTCAGGGGTTTAGTGGAAGTGTCCCGGGGAGTTGAGCTATGAGGTGTTGTCATCATAATTTTATCGTTGCAATTCTGGAATACTTGAGATATGTTCGCCGACATCGAAAATCTCTTTTATGCAGTTCGTTGGTGAGATAACCTCGACGCCGCCCATTACTGGGGCGGGAGTTCGGGAGTATCGCCATAACATGTATAACGGATGCTTTTCGAAGGTTGAGGTAGATGGTTTCCGAAGTTTTCTTGGTTATGTGTTGAAGGATGGATACAGCTGGATGTAGGATTTGCTAGTTTGGGTGAGATATTATGCTTCCCCTGTATCCCCAACACCTGATTGCATAACCGGAAAGGTTCGGGAGTTTCATAGGTGGGAATTCTAGTAGTTCTAGTTCTTCTTCCATGGATATTGGTTTGAGATTGGGATTTCTTACCGATTATTCGTTCTTGATCCGTACCTTGTTGATTTATTTCTCTACCTTAATTCTATGTGGCTTCTCAATTTATGGATATGTGACCATTTGAAGAGGAATGCATTCGTTCATTTTGTTCGGATGTGAAGACTATATGTTGCAATTTTCATTCCGTTGGATTCAGCTTCAATATTTTTCTGTCTATGTGCTAATGGTGGTCAACCTCTTCAGGATGGCTCCCGCTAAGAGCACCAGTCAGAACCAGAATCAAGATCCGCCACCACCTCCACCTCCTCCAGAGGCATGGCAAGCTGTGATGGCCGCAACCAATGCAAACACTCAGCTGATCATGCAAATTCTCCAAGAGCGCAATCAAGGCAGTCAAGGGAATCAAGGCAGCAATCAGAGTCACTTTGCTACACTTAACCAGTTCCTTGCTAACGGGCCAAAGACTTTCAGCAATTGTGTTGAGGCAACCGATGCTGACGATTGGCTTGTGGATCTGTGTAAGCATTTCGAATGCAGCAACCTCAGGCCTGAGGACTTTGTGAAGTTCGCTTCCTTCCAACTCAAAGATCAAGCTGCAGAATGGTTCCAGCAGTACAAGGATTCCAGAGGTGGACGTGTTATCACTTGGGATGATTTCCGTCGAGATTTCCGAGCTCATCACATTCCGCAGAGCGTGGTTGAAAGCAAGCGTGAGGAATTCCGCAATCTGAAGCAAGGCTCTTTGTCTGTCTATGACTACAACAAATTATTCCAGAAGCTTGCCCGCTTTGCCAAGCAGGACGTGCCTGATGAGAAGAGCATGATATATCAGTTCAGGGGTGGTCTTAGAGAAGATATTCAGCTCGCTCTTGTTCTCTTCGAGCCCTTGAGATACGATGAGTTCTACAACATGGCACTGAAGTAAGAGGTTGCTCAGTTGAGGTGTGATGCTTACAGGAAGTGAGTCAGAGATGTTACTCCTTCTTCCTCTACTCAAGTGGCCAAGCAGCAGAAGTTTTGGCTTCCTCCTCCTCCGTTCCGTCAGCCGTTTTAGCAGAAGAGCAAAGGCGGCAGTGGTTCTTCCCACCCACCCAACCCTGGCTTTCAGAACAATACTTCGTCTCAACATCCAAGACCGAGTGCTCTGTATCACCGTCCGCTTTCAGAGGTCACGTGCAACAAGTGCCAACAGAAGGGTCACTATGCCAACAAGTGTTTCAACCAGAGGCGTCTTCCTCCTCCTCCTGTGAGATCGGCAAGTACAGCTGTGGTCAAGCATAATCCCAAGCATGCCAAGGTAAATTTGATGAATGCAGCACAGGCAGAGGACTCGTCAGATGTGATCATGGGTAACCTTCCTGTTAATGATATTCCTGCAAAAGTTCTTTTTGACACTGGTGCATCGCATTGCTTCATCTCAAGACCGTTTACAAATAGGCATGAATTGGTTTCACAAGTTTTGCCTAGTCCTTTAGTAGTTGTCTCTCCCAGTAAGCGCATGCAGGCTAACTCCATCGTTCCGGATGTTTCTATCACTTTGGGTGACTACAAATTTCTATCCTCTCCAACGGTTCTCGGTGACTCGGATATTGATCTTATTCTCGGAATGGATTGGCTTTCTAAGCACAAGGCACATCTTGATTGTGCAGCCAGGCAGATTCAATTGACTCATTCGTCCAAGGATGTAATTGTCTTTGCCGCTCGGGATAATACTATCCGTCTATTTTCTCTCAATGAGAAGGGTGAATTGGATGCCATCTCTCAAATTCCAGTCGTTTGCGAATATCAAGACGTCTTTCCAGAAGAGCTCCCAGGAATGCCTCCGCACCGGCCAGTGGAATTCGTTATTGAACTTGAGCCTGGCACGGAACCTGTGTGCAAACGTCCTTACAAGCTCGGACCTGAGGAGTTGAAGGAGCTGAAGAAGAAACTCGATGAGCAAGAAAGAATGGGTCTCATCCGGCCTAGTACTTCTCCGTGGGGTTGTGGTGTTCTTTTTGTGAAGAAGAAGGATGGAACGGACCGACTTTGTGTTGATTACCGTCCAGTGAACAAGAAGACCATCAAGAACAAATACCCACTTCCCAACATTAATGAGCTGTTCGAACAACTCAAAGGTGCCCAAGTATTCTCCAAGCTTGATCTCCGTATGGGTTATCACTAGATTCGCATTCGTGAAGAAGATATTCCCAAGACAGCTTTCAGAACAAGCTTTGGTTCATATGAATACACTGTCATGTCTTTTGGCCTCGCCAACGCTCCTCCGACGTTCTCTCGTATGATGAACTTCATCTTCAACGCCTACACCAATGACTTCGTTTTGGTCTATCTCGATGACATTTTGGTTTTCTTGAAGAACAAGGAAGATCATGCCAAGCACATGCGTTTGGTTCTCGATAAGCTCAGGGAACATCAGTTCTACGCCAAGTTCTCCAAGTGTGAATTTTGGCTCGATGAGGTTCTTTATCTTGGTCATATCATCTCTGCCAAGGGCATTTCTGTGAATCCCGAGAAGGTGTCCGCAATTGTGAATTGGGAACCTCCTCAGAACGTGAAGCAACTCCGCAGTTTTCTCGGTCTCGCAAGCTATTGCCGAAGATTCGTTGAAAACTTTTCTAAGATTGTGAAGCCTCTCTCAAATCTTCTTCAGAAGCACGTTAAGTATGTTTGGTCTCCAGAGTGTGATATTGCTTTCAAAACTTTGAAAGAGAAATTGATCACTGCTCCAGTTCTGACTCCGCCTGATGAATCCAAGCCGTACGAGGTCTTTTGTGATGCCTCTCTCCAAGGTCTTGGCGCAATTTTGATGCAAGAGAAGAAAGTTGTTGCTTATACATCTCGCCAGTTGAAGCCTAATGAGAAGAACTACCTCACTCATGATCTCGAGTTGGCGGCAGTTGTGCATGCTTTGTTGACTTGGAGACATCTTCTATTGGGAAGAAAAGTGGACATTTTCACTGATCACAAGAGTCTCAAGTACATCTTCACTCAGCCTAATCTCAACCTAAGGAAAACTCGATGGGTCGAAATGATTCAAGAGTATAATCCGAGTATTGAGTATACTCCAGGCAAGGCCAATGTGATTGCTGACGCTTTGAGCAGAAAGGCCTACTGCAATAGTCTGATTCTCAAGCCTTATCAACCCGAGCTTTGTGAAGCTTTCCGCAAACTTAATCTGCAAGTTGTTACTCAAGGTTTCCTCGCCAACCTTCAAGTCTCTCCTACCTTAGAAGACCAGATTCGCCAAGCCCAGCTTCTTGATGCTATGGTGAAAAAGGTGAAGTTTGGGATTGCCAAGAGTCAGTCCAAGTACAAATGCTACCGCCTTGATGACAAGGACACTCTCTTCTTCGAGGATCGTATTGTTGTGCCCAAAGGTGAACTTCGTAAAGTGATCATGAATGAGGCTCACAATTCTCTCCTCTCCATCCACCCTGGGAGCACGAAGATGTATCAGGACCTTAAGAAAGCTTATTGGTGGACTCGAATGAAGTGCGAGATCGCTCAATTCGTGAATGAATGTGATGTCTGCAGAAGAGTGAAGGCAGAACACCAAAGGCCAGCTGGTCTCCTCCAACCTCTTGCCATTCCAGAATGGAAGTTTGACCACATCGAAATGGACTTCGTGACTGGGTTTCCAAAGTCCAAGTGTGGCAATGATGCTATATTTGTTGTCATCGACAAGCTGACCAAAGTGGCTCATTTTCTGCCTATCAAAGAGTCGATCACTGCAGCTCAATTGGCGGAACTCTATACCTCTCGCATTGTCTCTCTGCACGGTATTCCTCAAGTGATATCTTCAGACTATGGCAGCATCTTTACCTCCAAGTTTTGGGATTCTTTTCAGAAGGCCATGGGCACCAACATCCGTTTCAGCATAGCTTTCCATCCTCAAACAAGCGGTCAAGTTGAGCGTGTCAACCAGATTCTTGAAGATATGCTCAGGGCTTGTGTGATCTCCTTCGGCATGAAGTGGGAGGATTGTCTTCCTTATGCTGAATTTTCCTACAACAACTGTTTTCAAGCAAGTTCGGGCAAGGCCCCTTTTGAAATTCTGTACGGCAGGAAGTGCCATACCCCTCTCAACTGGTCTGAAACCGGTGAACGTCAGCTGCTGGGTAATGACTTAATCACAGAAGCAGAAGAAATGTGCAAAGTCATTCATGATAACCTCAAAGCAGCCCAATCCCGCCAGAAGAGCTACTATGATAGTAAGCACCGTGATTTGGCCTTCGAGATCGGAGATCATGATTACCTCCGCGTCTCTCCCATGAAAGGTACTCATCGCTTCGGTATCAAAGGGAAGCTTGCCCCTAGATACGTGGGACCTTTCAAGATTGTCAGCAAGAGAGGCGACCTCGCCTATCAACTCGAGCTTCCTTCAAACTTTGCAAATGTTCATGACGTGTTCCATGTCTCTCAGCTTCGAAAGTGCTTTAAGACTCCTGACCGCACCGTCAACTTCGAGGACATTGAGCTCCAAGAAGATCTCTCCTATCGTGAGCACCCAGTTGCTATTCTTGAAGAGACTGAACGCAAGACTCGCAACAAGTCAATCAAATTTCTCAAAGTCAAGTGGTCACACCATTCCGACCGTGAAGCTACCTGGGAACGCGAGGATCACCTCCGTTCTGAGTACCCGGAGTTCTTTCAGTCCTAGATCTCGGGACGAGATCTTTTCGTAGTGGTGGAGTGTTGTAACACCCCGGGTGTAACTTTCCCAATTTGTACTCCAACTCTTGCCGTTTCCGGCGTTAAGTTATATTTATTTCCTCGGGTTCGGGTTTTGTCTCCGTGTGTTGTTTTCGTTTTCATGCATCTCATATCATGTCTTCATGTGCATTGCATTTGCATACGTGTTCATCTCATGCATTCGAGCATTTTCCCCGTTGTCCGTTTTGCATTCCGGCGCTTCGTTCTCCTCCGGTGGTCATTTCTAGATTTCTTTCGTGTGTGGGGATTAAACATTTCCGGATTGGCCCGAGACTTGTCATGCGGCCTTGGTTTGCTACCGGTAGACCCCCTGTCAAGTTTCATATCATTTGGACTTCATTTGATACTCCAACGGTTAACCGAGGGACCGAAAAGGCCTTGTGTGTGTTGCAGCCCAACACCCCTCGAATTTGGCCCAAAACCCACCAAACTCTGCTCCATGTCCTAGAGCATTCGATCACGATCGCGTGGCCGAAAACCGCACCTCATTTGGACTCTCCTAGCTCCACTTATGCCTATATATACACCCCTCCATTTTCGGATCTCTCCTCCTCCTCGAGACCCTAGTTCAAAAAAAAAGATCCCCGCACCGACGGACGTGTCCGCCCCCGGCCGGACAGCGTCCGCCGCCGCAACCCGCCCACTCGCCAGCCGCCACGTGGCGGGCGGACCACATCCCCGCCGCCTTCCGCCGCGGGCCCGAAGCCCATCGTCGGCCCCCGCGCGCCGCGCCCCGGGCCAGAGCCCCGCCGCCGCTTCGCTTCTCCTTCCCCGACGCCGACCGCCGCCGCGCGCCCCCGCCGCTGCACCGGACTTCGCCATCGCCGGCTACTACC
>NC_041390.1:158452243-158559946 GCF_002162155.2 Triticum dicoccoides | reverse complement strand
CCGGCGTCGCCCAGCCGCCACCGCCCCTCGCCGACTCCGGTGGCCGCGGCCACGCCCCGCCGCCTCCATGCCGGCCGGCCTAGCCCGGCCTCTTCTCCATCTCCGGCGACGTCGAGCTCGCCGGCATCCTCGGTTTCCGCGTCGGTGAACAGTTCCCGTGAACAGTGATTCCAGATCTAGATCCGGTTGACTTCTCTCCCCCGAACCCTAATTTTTATGCCTACTTTGACCGCTCGTAACTTTGCATCCGTAGCTCCGATTTGAGCATATAATATATCAAAATGTTTGCCTCGACGAGTACATCATTTAGTCCCATTGCATCACTTTCATTTGAGCTCATCTTGATGCCCAAAATGCTTTTAGAAGGAGGCTTCGTGAGTTAATTGTCAGATCTGCTAGTTCATCTTAGACTCTTGTCATTTTTGCCATGATTAATGTGTGCATTCTATGCCTGTGAGTCCTTCATATGTTTTGTTAAGCATTTTGTCTTCTTTCCAGAGATGCAACCCATGCATTTTTAGGATGTGTGTGGTGACTTGTGCAAGCTTGCAAAGTGAGGCACCCGGTAAATCTGTTTTCAGGGACTTAGTTGTTTTCACTAAGTCTGGGATATTTTAGTTCATGATGCCATATGTTCAGCTTGTTTCCTAGTGATCCGTGCCTCTTTTGAGGATGATCAGTACAGGAGTTTTGTTAATCATGTTATGCTCTATCCATCCATGTCTTTATTTGCAATTATGGAGCACCCTAGCTTGAGTCAATCAAGCTCTACTTTTGCTTTGTGGTGAATCTGGGCAGATCGTCAACTCGTTTGCGATGTTGCCGGTGTTGTTGTAGTTGATCCGTGCATGCTATGCCATTGTTCTTGCCATGTCTAGCTTGTATTTTGTGCCTTCTTAAAATATGTATGCTTGCCTTGCTGTGACTTGCACCATGGTGAGTGCATCGAGCTCGTTTACATGCCTTCGTGAGTTATATTTCAGCATGTCTCAGTTTTCACTAAGTCTGAAAACTGATTGTGTTTTAGCTATGTTCGTGTGCCCGTTAATATATTTTGTGATCCCTTTTGGCCGCAGGTCACTTTGGGACTTTTGTTAAGCTTGTTGAGTAGCTCCATTCCATGTTCTTACTTGTCATAATCAGGTCAGGTATCATGTTGTTTTTCTGCTCCGAAGAGAGCATTGTGATCTGAAATTTCAGACTAGTGTTAATTTCACTAAGTCTGGAATCTGTTTTGCATTTACGCTTTTGCCATGCTTGTTTGAACCTCTTAATAGATGAATTGGCCGTGGCTCAGTGCTAGTCTTTTGTTAAGCATCTTGTGTGCATCCCTGCCATGTATTTTGTTGTCATGATTGGTGGCTGTAGCATGTTCATTTCGTTGCGTTTAGATGCCTACTTGCTGTAAATTGCAGATCGGTGTCATATCTTAAAACGCTTGCCATTTCCAAACCGTAACTCCGATTCCAATGATCTTTATATCGTTTTCAAGCGATTTCATCCCCTCTATCCAGTGGCACACTTGGTTTTCCAAGTTGAGGCCAGGTTCATGCATTTCCTGTCATATCTTGCATTTTGCATCCCACATCGCATCCCGCATAGCATATCATCATTTTCATCATATTGCTTGGCCTTGCACGTGGTTGATTGTATCCTTGTTGCTTGTTTGTCTTGTTGGCTAGAGACGGGAGACGAGTTCGCTACCGAGGAGCCCGTTGAGTTTGCTTGTGAGGATCCAGTCAACTCTGACAACTGTGCAGGCAAGATGATCATACCCTCGAAATCACTACTATCTTTGCTATGCTAGTTTGCTCGCTCTTGCTATGCCAATGCTACGATGCCTACCATTTGCTTGCCAGCCTCCCAATTGCCATGTCAAACCTCTAACCCACCTTGTCCTAGCAAACCCTTGATTGGCTATGTTACCGCTTCCCTCAGCCCCTCTTATAGCGTTGCTAGTTGCAGGTGAAGATTGGAGCCGTTCCTTGTTGGAACATTTATTTAATTGTTGGGATATCATTATATTGCTATGTTATCTTAATGCAGCTATATACTTGGTAAAGGGTGGAAGGCTCGGCCTCTCGCCTAGTGTTTTGTTCCACTCTTGCCGCCCTAGTTTCCGTCATATCGGTGTTATGTTCCCGGATTTTGCGTTCCTTACGCGGTTGGGTTATAATGGGAACCCCTTGATATTTCGCCTTGATTAAAGCTTTTCCAGCAATGCCCAACCTTGGTTTTACCATTTGCCACCTAGCCTTTTCTTTCCCTTGGGTTCTGCAGACTCAAGGGTCATCTTATTTTAACCCCCCCCCCCGGGCCAGTGCTCCTCTGAGTGTTGGTCCACCTGTCAGCTACCGGTGGCCACCAGGGGCAACTCTGGGCTGGCCTACCCGTACCTAGGACAATCTGAGTGTACCCTGAGAAAGAGATATGTGCAGCTCCTATCGGGATTTGTCGGCACATTCGGGCGGTGTTGCTGGTCTTGTTTTAACCTGTCGAAGTGTCTTGAATTACCGAGATTACCGAGTCTGATCGGAACGTCTTGGGAGGAGGTCTATTCCTTCGTTGACCGTGAGAGCTTGTCATGGGCTAAGTTGGGACCCCCCTGCAGGGATTAAACTTTCGAAAGCCGTGCCCGCGGTTAAGGGCAGATGGGAATTTATTAATGTCCGGTTGTAGATAACTTAAACCTTAATTAATTAAAATGAATCAACCGAGTGTGTTACCGTGATGGCCTCTTCTCGGCGGAGTCCGGGAAGTGGACACGGTGTTGGAGTTATGCTTGTGCAGGTTGCTCTTCTAGATTCTCGCTCGCGCTTTGCCTCCTCTTCTCGCTCTCTTTTACGTATAAGATAGCCACCATATATGCTAGTCGCTTGCTGCAGCTCCACATATATTTGCCTCATCCATTCCTATAAGCTTAAATAGTCTTGATCACGAGGGTGCGAGATTGCTGAGCCCCTGTGGCTCACAGGTACTATAATTCCAGATGCATGTCCAGGTGATTCCGCTCCAGGTGACGAGTACGAGCTCAAGTGGGAGTTCGACGAGGACTCTCAGCGTTATTATGTTTCCTTTCCCGATGATCAGTAGTGGTGCCTAGTTGGGGTTCGATTCAGGGCCTTGTCGCATGTTGGGTTTTCTTCTATTTTGGCGCCGTAGTCGGGCCATGAGTGTTTTGCATGATGGATGTTATTTATGTACTTTGATGTGACGTGGCGAGTGTAAGCCAACTATGTTTCTCCCCCTTTTATTATATGTTACATGGGATGTTGTAATGATTGCCTGACTTGCGACATTGCTTTCAATGCGGTTATGTCTCTAAGTCGTGCCTCGACACGTGGGAGCTATAGCCGCATCGAGGGCGTTACATTGACTTGGCACATGTTCACGCATGTAGTTGAAACAAAATCAACATAGCCTTCATGATATTTATGTTCATGGTGGATTATATCCTACTCATGCTTGCATCCAACGTTTATTAATTTTAATGCATGTACATGGCTGTTGTCGCTCTCTAGTTTGTCGCTTCCCAGTCTTTTGCTAGCCTTCACTTGTACTAAGCGGGAATACTGCTTGTGCATCCAATCCCTTAAACCCCAAAGTTATTCCACATGAGTCCAGTATACCTTCCTATATGCGGTATCTACTTGCCGTTCCAAGTAAATTTGTATGTGCCAAACTCTAAACCTTCAAATAATCATTCTGTTTTGTATGCTCGAATAGCTCATGTATCAACAAAGGCTGTCCTTATCTTCCGTGTTAGGCGGGTTATTCTCAAGAGGAGTGGACTCCGCTCCTCACTCACGAGAAAATGGCTGGTCACCGGGATGCCCAGTCCCATGCTTTATGCAAACTAAATCAAAATTAATTGCAAACAAAACTCCCCCTGGGACCTGATGTATGTTGGAGGCACTCGTTGTTTCGAGCAAGCCATGGATTGATGCTTGTTGGTGGAGTGGGAGTATAAACTTTACCATTCTATTTGGGAACCGCCTATAATGTGTTTAGCATGGAAGATATCGCCATCTCTTAGTTGTTACGTTGACAGTGAAAGTATACCGCTCAAAATACAATTTATCTCTATTTCAAAGCCGAGCTCTGGCACCTCTACAAATCCCTGCTTCCCTCTGCGAAGGGCCTATCCATTTACTTTTATGCTGAGTCATCACCCTTTTATTAAAAAGCACTAGCTAGAGAGCACAGCCGTCATTTGCATTCATCACTGTTAATTTATATTGGGTATGACTATGATTGGATCTCTTTTACCATGAATTACAATGTCTAGTCAGTCCTTGATCTTTAAAGGTGCTCTGCATTTATGTTTTGCGGTCTCAGAAAGGGCTAGCGAGATACCATCTTGTTATATCATATTATGATTGTTTTGAGAAAGTGTTGTCATCCGAGATTTATTATTATGACTTGCTAGTTGATTATGCTATTGATATGAGTAATTGTGAGACCTGAGAATTATTGCAAATGTGGTTAGTTATGATCTATGATGAAAACTTGAATGCTGGCTTGACATAATTACAACAACAAGAGCAAACAAAGTTTGTAAAAGTTTTTCTTTCTTTCTTTCAGTTTGTCAACTGAATTGCTTGAGGACAAGCAAGGGTTTAAGCTTGGGGAGTTGATAAGTCTCCGTCGTATCTACTTTTCCAAACACTTTTGCCCTTGTTTTGGACTCTAACTTGTATGATTTGAATGAAACTAACCCGGACTGACGCTGTTTTCAGGAGAATTGCCATGGTGTTGTTTTATGTCCAGAAAACAAATATTCTCGGAATGACATGAAACTCCACGGAACATCTTAGAAAAAATAATAAAAAATCCTCGCCAAAGATGAAGACTAGGGGCCCACCCCCTTCTCACGAGGGTGGGGGGCGCGCCCCCCTAGGGTGGGCCCCCTACCTCGTGGGCCCCCTGGAAACCCTCCGACGCCAACTCCAACTCTATACATTTGCTTTCGGAGAGAGAAAAATAAGAGAGAAGAAATCATCGCATTTTACGATACGGAGCCACCGCCAAGCCCTAAAACCTCTTGGGAGGGCTGATTTGGAGTCCGTTCGGGGCTTCGGAGAGGGGGATTCGTCGCCGTCGTCATCATCAACCATCCTCCATCACCAATTTCATGATGCTCACCACCGTGCGTGAGTAATTCCATCGTAGGCTTGCGGGACGGTGATGGGTTGGATGAGATTTATGATGTAATCGAGTTAGTTTTGTTAGGGTTTGATCCCTAGTATCCACTATGTTCTGAGATTGATGTTGCTATGACTCTGCTATGCTTAATGCTTGTCACTAGGGCCCGAGTGCCATGATTTCAGATCTGAAACTATTATGTTTTCATGAATATATGTGAGCTCTTGATCCTATCTTGCAAGTCTATAGTCACCTACTATGTGTTATGATCCGGCAACCCCGAAGTGATAGTAATCGGGACCACTCCCGGCGATGATCATAGTTTGAGGAGTTCATGTATTCACTATGTGCTAATGCTTTGTTCCGGTTCTGTATTAAAAGGAGGCCTTAATATCCCTTAGTTTCCAATAGGACCCCGCTGCCACGGGAGGGTAGGACAAAAGATGTCATGCAAGTTCTTTTCCATAAGCATGTATGACTATACGGAATACATGCCTACATTACATTGATGAATTGGAGCTAGTTCTGTGTCACCCTATGTTATGACTGTTACATGATGAACCACATCCGGCATAATTATCCATCACTGATCCGGTGCCTACGAGTTTTCCATATACTGGTTCTCGCTTATTTACTTTCCCGCTGCCACTGTTACAATCACTACAAAATACCAAAAATATTACTTTTGCTGTCTTTACTTTTGTTGCCACTACCACCACTATCATATTACTTTGCTACTAAACACTTTGCTGTAGATACTAAGTTTCCAGGTGTGGTTGAATTGACAACTCAGCTGCTAATACTTGAGAATATTCTTTGGCTCCCCTTGTGTCGAATCAATAAATTTGGGTTGAATACTCTACCCTCGAAAGCTGTTGCGATCCCCTATACTTGTGGGTTATCAGCCACATAAGCTAGGCAGGTAGGGGGACGCAGCACCAGCTCGACCAAGTTTGTATTACAACCCAAATGCTACCATAGAAACATCAGGGGGAAGATAGGGACTGATAGAGCCAGCTTCAGCATCCCAATCTAAGCACCCCCAGCCTTCATCCTTGCGACGCACGGTACACCTCGTTTGCCACCTGCTCGACCCTAGTGTCACTAATAAAATGAAGTAATAATACAGTTAAAATAGAGCGAGTGTCCTCTCTATCATTTCATTTCCAATGTAGATAAAGAAAGTGCTTCTCTTTGTTAATGTATGTTTGATGAACTAGTCCCATTGTTAATGTTTAAGCGTTTCTGCAAACTGGGGTGCTTAATTTTAGTTGATCTACACAAAAATAGAGATTTGAATGTCTCAAGGCCCCTCCTTGTACTACCGCTATACACTAAAATTCATCACTGGTAGAAGGTGTATCAGGGAGACTTGGGTCGATTTCCAGTATGATGTAATATTTTCTTCTGTTTATTAGTGTATGTTTCATCAACTAGTGCCACTATAATGTAATCATGCCTTTTCATTATCTGTGCAAACAGGGTTATTCAGCTGCATTTTGGTGGAACTGCACAAATGTACAGATGGAACCGGCATATATGCAGAGTGCGAGGTGCCAAGTAAAAATTACCAACACCAACCCTGCTCCATCTAAGCATTGGCATTCACCGCCATCAGTGGGATGTGTGGCGCTCACTATGGACGGATCTTTCTCGACAGCAAATCCTCTAACCAAATACTAGTAGCTTAGACTTAAAAAATACTAGTAGCTTATATTGGCAGTTTTCTAGGGGTGTACTCTTTTCTGAAAGAAGCACCAATCTATTTTTCTTTATTTGTACACAGTGTCACAACTTTGACCCAAAGGTCCAGAGCTATTTTAGGGTGATTGGCGTAGTACTCGAAGACTGATTGTAAGCATGATTTTTATTAGTTGTCACACTGATTGTAAGCATGAGCAGATGGAAGATTAGGTTAGTGCAAAGCTTACCTTAAACCCTACCGACGCCGTTGAAATGAGGCGAGCGTCGAGGGAGCCATGGAGAATGGCGGGGAAGAGACATTGTGCCATCCGGCCTCCTCTTGTGGTGGGAGAACAAATACTCCTGTGGCTCCGGCTGGCTCTGCACCCTCATGAACAGCACACCGTACTCGATCAATTCGTTATCCTCTGGGTGCTCGACCTTTGAACTGTACGCCCACCACCTCCGCCTGACTTTCGCCTCGGGCGAATCTGTCTGCTCCATCGGCCAGAGGAGATACTCGATGAACTCGAAGGACTGCGGCGTGACTGCCGCCGAGGAGTACATCGCCACCCTCATCAACATCGTCTCGCTCTTTCGCATACATTGCCACATGGCCCTCGCCATCCTCGAAATCTCCCACTCATTGTCAAACCAAGTAAGGATCTCCTTCAACCTGGATAACTTTGCCTGGTCACCGCCGGCGATCTGCCTGATTCGCTGCTGCATCCCCTCCGTAGATGTCCTTCTGAGTGGTCTGGTGCTAGCTTTGGAAGATGGGAGGAGAGACGGTGGTCTTGCAATAGAGAAGAGGGAGAGGCGAGATGGTGGTTTTGGAATGGAGATGATGGAGAGGAGAGGGGGTGGTTTTGAAATGGAGAAGAGCAAGAGGCGAGACAGTGGTTTTGGAATGGAGATGATGGAGAGGAGAGGTTCCCATGCCTTTCGGTCGCTGACATGTGATTCTCAGAGAAGAAACTACAAGTTTCAGTTTCAGATAAGAAACTCCAAGTTCAGTTTCAGATAAGAAACTGCAACTTTTAGAGGCAGAGCATTAATATTAACACGGCCTTTTCAAATAGTGTTAACATCATGCTGGAAGTTTTATTCATGGTCGAAACTGGAACTACCAGCCAGTTAACATCATGCTGATCAACATTCATGCATAGCACATCTTCATATGATACACAGTCAAAAAGATATGCTATTTTCAAGATGCCCACACAATGTCGAGTGTGCGAAAAACAGAGAAAACGAGGGACGAAGTTTTGGCAAGTGTTGGACGTGGTGTGCATAGATGACAATTGGGACCCACATGTCAATGAAGGCAGAGGCAAAAAATTTGGAGATATTTTCTCTGCACAGGTGGAATCGAACCCGGGCAGAACAGCTGTCGGGTAGTGTCACTCGGCCACTAGGCTAGTTCAGTTGTTTCGTTACTAATAAGGCACTTCCTCAGGTGGTCGGATCTTCTCCTGCGCCTTTGTGCACTCGCTGCGACGCCACTGTCTGCTATTGTGAACATGCTAAACAAATGGGAGGAATCTGGAGAGGACTGTACGTGGAGAGTCAGACAGTCGGGACCCACCAGGTGTATGGACGTGCGCAAGCAAGTGCCTCATCGAAAAAATACTTCCTCCTAATGCTATACATCAAGATAGTTGCATTTTTTAGGTGCTTCAACATAGTTACTATAGGAGATAAATTTACAACGAAGCCGGGGAGCTGGCAGGTATCATTTATTATCACTGGGGCAACAAGTATCAGCTCGGTTTTGGGCTGCCCCGTCTAGGTTTTCTTTTTTAACATGCATAGCCCACGACCTCGGTTGGGAGGTCCGTAGGCCTGTTTGTATTTTCTTGAGGGCCTTCATGTATCGACCGGCCTATGGACCTCCCATCCGAGGTTTTATTTTTCCTGAAACATCGGCAGCCCAATTTATGTATTTTTTTGAAGAAAACGCAGAGGTCTGTTCTATTTTTCTATATAAGAATAGGAACGCATGGTCCAACTTATGTTTCCCTTCTAACTATATTATATATATTTAAATTATTTTATATGTTATTATATATTATTGTTATTGTCATCATATATTTAACAGATACTTACATATGTAAGAAAACAATACCCCACATCTTATTAACTTATAAAAATAATTTCTTAACAATAAAATCCTGGATTTTTTTGGCAACGAAAATCCTGGTGATTGTGTACAAAAGCTTGGTAAGATTTAAGGACCAATGTAATAATAAATCACTTATTATTGAAATATATATATAAATAACAAAATGCTCAGCCCCTGTTTATTTTTTGATAACATTGCTGCTACCACCCCAACATTATAATTATAATAAGCCCAGCAAAATCGTGTATTTCGAGAAAGTGCAAATGGCCTGTAATTTTTTAGGAAAAACATAAATGGGCCGCATGGATGCTACATTATTTGTTCACCTAGCCCAGCTAATGGATTGTAATTCAAAAAAAAAATCAAATGGACTGTAAATTCTACCCTACAAAAAAAGACTGTAAATTCTGAAAAATGGGTTGAATACGTGCCACATTTTTGGAGGCTGAAATGTGGGCCAATAGGTCGAAGCCAATGCAAGTCGTTGTCAACTTAGTCAACAAATGATTCTGACATTGTTAGCCGTTGGATTTACATCCAACGACCGACATCCATCTTCAATCTCTCGTATTCTTTGTCCAGCGCCGCCAGGACCACCTGCTCCTGCCTCCACCCCTCCACACCTCCTGTTCTTCTCCATCGACTGCCGAACCACACCGCACCAGAACAAGTTAACCCTCGTGCACCTCTCCGTCTACGACTCTACTCCCGCGTCTTCCCATCTCCGGCTCGTTGCTTTCCAGGGCCTCGCCGTTGTACACCACCTTGGATGCACTCGGCGCGGAGTGGTCAACATGGTCAACGAACGACACCATCGGAAGTAGATTGTGCGTGGAGAGGCTCACACCTGGGTCCACAGCCGCACATAGGGAAATGCCTCCTTATTACGCGCAAAATACTGATTCCTCCACCTGACAGCTGGGACCCACCGGAAAGGCCTATGTATTCCACGAAAAATGTTCCCACCATTGACAGGTCGGACCCACCAGCTATATCTTTGCATGCAAGGAAGTGCCTCCTTATTACACACAAAAAATGAATACCCCCTGCTAGCTGGGACCCACAATAGTGGGAGGCTAACTTGTGGGCCAACTAAGTTGACGGGGACGGAGGGCTTTGTCAACTTAGCCAATATGAACGATTCTAGCTCCAGTGACCGTACAATGTCCATCCAACGGCCATAGTGCTTCTTCAACCTCTGGTTTCTTGCTCCAGCCGCCCAAAGCAGCGCTGATCGTGCCTTGTGCTCCTGCCTCGCATGGCCGGCTGCGATGCCGCGGAGGCCTCACCGCGCCCTACTACTCCCACCGCTAGCCAGGCCATCCCTCTACTCACCCACACCCCCTGTTATTCTGCGGCGACGGTAGCCTCACACCGCAGCGAACCAGCGAACCCTGATACTCCTCTATGAGTGGGCATCCACTATAGCGTCTTCCCCGGCTTGACGTCATCCCCTTCCTAGGCCTCACCATCGTCCACCGCCCTGGTGCTCTTGGAGCGGCGTGGTCAACGTGGTCAAGGAAGGACTTCCATTGGAAGAGTACTGTACATGGAGAGGCTGACGGCTGGGTCCACGGCAGCCGCAAGGAAGTGCCTCCTTATTACGCGGAAAATAATTATTCCTCCACCTGACAACAGGGACCCACCGGATGGGCCACCGTATTTGGTGAAGAAAACGTTTCCCCCCTGACTGCTGGGACCCACTGGATGGGCCACTGTATTTCGCAAAAAAAACGTTCCCCCCGCTGTCAGCTCGGACCCACCGGAAGTGCCTCCTTATTACGCACAAAAAAAATGAATACTCCCCCAGCTAGTTGGGACCCACCTTGGTGGGTGGATGACTTGTGGGCCTACTAAGTTGACGGGGACAGAGTGCTTTGTCAACTTAGTCAATATCAACGATTCTAGCTCCAGTGACCGTACGATGTCCATCCAACGGCCGTAGTGCTTCTTCAACCTCTGGTCTTCTTGCTCCAGCCGCCCAAAGCAGCACCGGTCGTGCCGCATGATCCTGCCTCCCGTGGCCAACTGTGCTGCCGCGGAGGCCTCACCGCCCCTACTATTCCCACCGCTGGCCAGGCCCTGCGGCGACGGCAGCCTCACACCGCAGCCGAACCAGTGAACCCTCGTACTCCTCTCCGCGCGGGCTTCCACTGCCGCGTCTTCCCCGGCTCCGTGTCGTCCCATTCCTAGGCCTCGCCGTCGTCCACCGCCCTGGTGCTCTCGGCACGGCATGGTCAACGTGGTCAAGGAACGGCTTCCATCGGACTTGGACTGTACGTGGAGAGGCTGACAGCTGGGTCCATGGCCGCAGCAAGGAAGTGCCTACTTATTACGCGCGAAATAATTATTCCTCCACCTGACAGCGGGGACCCACCGGACGGGCCATCGTATTTCGCGAAAAAATGTTTCCCCTGACTACTGGGACCCACCAGCTACATCTTCACATGCAAGGAAGTGCGTCCAAGCAAAAAAAACGATTCACCCCCCTGACTGCTGGGACCCACCAGCTACATCTTCGCATGCAAGGAAGTGCCTGGCAGTCGGGACCCACCTCGTCGAACCGTACATAGCATTGTCATTCTGGTCGTGAATATGTACGTACATACTGGTCGATGTAGAGGCATGCACGTGTCGTAGCAGAGGCGCGCACGTAGCATGTACACATACATACAGCGGCCAGGGTGCAAGAAAGTAAATACGACCACGTATGTACATACGGGCAGGGTCTCGAACACCTACTCGCGCGTACGTACGGCCAGGGCTCGTGTACATGGCTGGGTCGGAACGGAGAAACAGCGTCGTCGTCGTGTTCATGGCGAGCCAACCGGCTGGGTCAGAACAGAATGCGTTGTCGTGTTCATTGGGAGGGCTTGGATGGAACAGCCGATGGAAACGAGGCTTGGCATACCGCAGAACGAAGGAAACGACCTTGTGTTCGACCGACCATGGTCGAAATGGGATCCTGTTCATCGGGAGGGGTCTGGCGTACTGCAAAACGGAGGAAACTGACCTCCTACGATCGAAACGGGGGTCCTGTTGATCGGGAGGGGTGTGGCGTACTGCAAAACGGAGGAAACAGACTTGTGTTGGAGCGCTACGATCGAAACGGGGGTCATGTTCATTGGGAGGGGTGTGGCGTACCACAAAATGGGACTCCACGGGATACTTTTCATCTCCACCGTCGACCCCCTCCAGCCTCCACGGGCTACTGTTCATCCACCATCGACCTCCTCCAGCCTCCACCTGCGACTGTTCATCCACGGGCTCCTGTTCATCCAGCCTCCACCGCGCGCTACTCCATCGGCTACTGTTCAACCAGCCCTCTCCACGGGCTCCTGTTCAACCACCCCTCCACGGGCTACTGTTCATCCAGCCCTCCACCATCTACTATTCATCTTGCCTTCCACGGGGTCCTGTTCATCCAGCCCCAACCGGCTCGATCGATGGGGGTCCTGTTCATCCAAAGGCAACACCACGAGGTCCTGTTCATCCACCCCCACCGGGAACCGGGAACTGTTCATCCAAACCCCCCAGCAAAGCTCACTGTTCATCCAGAGGCAGCATCGATCGGCTTCAGTTAGCAGCAGTAGCAAAGGAATCACTCAATTGGGTTCAGTTAACAGCCATCGATCGATCGCTCGGGTTCAGTAACACGTAGCCTCTAGTGCAATCGCTCGGGTTCAGTTAGAGCCCAACGCCTCGCTCGGGTTCAGTTAGAGCCCAACGCCTCGCACCCACGCACATGCATGTACGAGAGAAATGCGCATCGCTCGGTCCCGACCAGCCACCGTAACTGGGAACACCCCGATATTTTCCTCGCCCTCGCTTCTACCACGGTTTTTCCGTCATGGACGGCCCAAAGAATGTCATGCAGCTGCGTCTCCGGACCGCCCAGGATGAAAAGCCCATTTTCTGTCATGATTTTTTGTCATAGAAGTAGGACCCCACCACATCTATGATGATACCGTGTTTTGTCACAATTATTGTCATAGAAGTGTCATAAGTATGACAGAAAAAAATTCGTTTGGCCCAAAATGTCACGGACGTGTCTTTTTTGTAGTGTTTGTGGATAATACCCTGTACAGAAGGAGGCCAAATGGCATGAAGCTGAAGTGCATTCCTCAAGAGGACGGACTTGAGCTGTTGGCAGAGACACATGGAGGCATATGTGGCTCCCACATAGGGTTGAGAGCCCTTTCCAGCAAGGCATTCCAGCAAGGTTTCTTTTGGCCCACAGCCCTCCGGGATGCAGCTCCACTAGTAACCAAGTGTGAAGCGTGCTAGTTCCATTCAAAGAAGCTTCATCAACCAGCTCAAGCCCTTCAAACAATACCTCTCTCCTGGCCATTTTTGGTCTGGGGGCTCGACATACTGGGCCCCTTCCCTTGTGCTGTCGGGGGCTTTGAGTACTTGTACGTAGAAATAGACAAGTTCACAAAGTGGCGCAAAGTGGAAGCAGTGAGGAAGGTGACAGCACAATCAGCCGTCAAGTTCTTCAAGGGGCTAGTTTGCCATTTTGGTGTGCCGAACAGCGTCATCACCAACAACGGCATGCAGTTCACAAGCGGCACCTTCATGCAGTACATCCAGGACCTCGGCAACAAGGTCTGTTTCGCTTCAGTGGCGCACCCACGAAGCAACGGCCAGGCGGAGAGGGCAAATGCTGAAGTACTGCGAGGCCTGAGGACAAAGACTTTTGACAGGCTGCACAGGTGTGGAAGGCGCTGGATTGATGAGTTGCCGGCGGTTCTTTGGTCGATCAGAACGATGCCAAATCAAGCCACCGACCAGACACCCTTTGCCCTTGTATACAGGGTAGAAGCAGTTCTCCCCATGGAACTCACATACGGGTCACCTCCAGTGCTCACTTATGATGAGCTCAAGCAAGAGCAGTTGCAGCAAGATGACACGACGCTCCTTAAGGAAGATCGTCTTCGGGCGGCTGTGCAAGCTGCATGCTACCAGAAAGCCTTGAACCGCTACCATAGCCGCAAGGTTCATGCCCGAAGTTTTGAGGAAGGCGACCTTGTTCTTCGGCGCGTTCAGTCGGCCAAGAATTCCAACAAGTTGACACCGAAGTGGGAAGGCCCTTATCGGGTAATGCGAGTCACCAGGCCTGGTGCAGTCCGCCTGGATACTGAAGATGGTATTCCAATGAGCAACTCCTGGAACATCGAACATCTTCGTAAGTTTTACCCATGAGGCGCGCTTGCCGGGCCTCCTGGCAAACCACCTTTTGTACAAGCCTTGCCGGCAAGGCATGTAACCCTTTGTACAGAGCCAGGCGCAGACCCTGAGCATAAATAAATGAAGCGTTGGCGCCCTAAGTTTTAGCATGCATGCAAGGTTGAGTCTCTCTCTTTGTTAGGGTTGATAGTGCTCAGGGGCAACTAACCCCTAGCATAGAGGTCAAGTGTGTGTCTTTTTGTCCTTTCCTTGGTTCGCAGGCTGCACAGGCATTTCTGCCAAACCATTTAAGAGCAGGGAAACGGACCGACATCCTCGACCCCGGCAAGCCATTGCCCGGGGCTATAGATTCAAGTATCAGACCACGGCAAGCCAAGGTTGCCGGGGGCTGCAGATTCAGATAAGTCTTCTGTCTCCTGTTATGCATTTCTGTATGGGACTTGGATGTATGAGACTTTGTTCGTTCCCGGGCCACCGTGCTCCCCCTTTCCTATGCCCAAGAACTCTTCTTTGGGTCGGAACTTGGTTGTAGTTGCGGTGACAAGGAAACAAACGAAGGGCCTAATCCTACTTCGCCCTGCCTCCGCCAAGAGCGTGAGTATGGTCGAGCTATGAAGTGGGAGGACGGCAAGGTCTGCTGCCGGGCAATAGTGCTTATCTTAATATAACAAGGACTCGTTACTTGGTATGAGCCTTGCTCATGCACAAAATAACCCAGCAACCCCCGTTTTCATTAATACGTTGCAAACAAGTACAACTCATATGGAATGTAAACATGTGCAAGAGGATTACAAGGTTTAAATTTGACAAATGCCCGCAGGCTTAAAAACTAAAAAAGGATAAGGTGCCCGTAATCCCTTTTTCTTGTCCCTCTCCCCAGGAAGCGGACCAAGATAGTAGGAGGGAAAAAGGAGTGCCTATGCGAGGTACGAGAAGCAGAAGACACCAAGAGAACATCACGGCAGTCATCCAGAAGAAGGCCGGTGATGACAGTGCCGGAAGAAGAGCCGAAAGACGAAGTAGCGGGCCGGGAATACGCGGCGAAGGCGTTGATGCCACCGTACTCCGACTTGACGGCCCACCACCCGCCTTCTTCGTCTTCCCCACCCCTCCAACGCCAGACACCCAAGGCGACGACCCCGAGATGTTCAAGGAGCCGGCGATGCAGATGATGGTGCTGCCGGCGTCGCCCAGGAACGGTGTGTCCGACGCCTAGTCGGACCCGTCATCCTCCCGCGCACTACCCTCGTTGTCGCTGTCGCTGTCCTCCTCCTCACTGTCGCCCGAGGAGGACCTTTCGTCATCGATCGAGCTCTTTAAACAGCACCCTAGCCTGTGTCCCGAGCGCCCGAAGACCTTGACGGAGAGCAGGTCGCTCTCCGCTAGCTTGTAGTAGAGGGCGTGCCCATCCATCAAGCAATGGGCACGTGCGAAGGTTTTCCAACCCCGACAAAGGAGCATCACATGAGGGGCGGGGGACCTTGTGTTTAGCCACATGTCTCCATGGCAACACCCCTCCATGTGAAGCCTTAACCTCGGTGGCCGGTCGATCTCCAGCACCCTCGCAAATGCATCGGGAAGGTGAAGGCGGCTACGGGGCGGCTCGCGCAACTGCAGGAAAAACTGCAGCGCCGTGTCCCCGACATGGCCGCTCGACGAAGCAGGAGGAGATGGTGACGAAGATGGTGACGACGCGGGTATCCCCCTTCCACGCCCACCTATGCCTCGACCGCCTTGCCGACCACGACCCCGGCCGGTACCTCTGCCTTGAGCATGGCACTCACCCTGGGCATCCGGCTCTTCCTTGACCGCCGCAGCTCTCTAGCAGGAGGAAGACCTGGTCGCCTCCGTGGGAGAATGGCCACGACCATGCCCTCTCGCCATGGCGGTGGATGGAGAATGGAGACGAAGGGGAGATGCGAGGAGATGCTCCTCCTCCTCCTCCTGAGTCCCCTTGTTTATAGCTGAGCGGGGAAGGCTAGAAGACTGCCTCTACGCCTCTGAAGAGCCCGTTCTGGTCAGGCTCATTAAGTTGGCAACAAGCAAGGATATCGACCGCCCTCCCGGCCCAATCAAAGGCGCGTAAAAATTGGCCACCGTGCACCTTCCCATATCCCGTGCGTCTGTCACCTACTCCACGCTGTGCATGCGGCGTATGTGGCATAGGGGGAAGGCGTAGTGGGAAACATGGAATGGTTCCAAGGCAGAGAGAGTAAATGAGCAGCGGCCCTGCAATTTTAAAAGGGACACGCAAGCCGCCTCTTTACTATTCATCACGGAATGGAGCGAACATGTTGCAGTCAGTCCACGCACGACCCCCACATCACGCATTCAAAGCGGGTCATGGGGAAGCGCAACTGGCAAGGGAATTACTATGGTACAACTCTACCGCACGTGTGCCCGCGCACCGTTCTGGGTCTGGCCCAATAAGGCTCCGCGCTTATATGTGACCCAGGCTCGGGGGCTCCTGTCAGTGTACAAAAGTAGGGGTCCTTTTTGTTCCCCTTTACTTGTGCGCGGGCAGTCGCAGCCACACGCGTGTGGCCACGCTTGGCGGGACAGAAGAGGAAGCAAAAACACAAGACTACCAGAGCCGTGCTCGAGGCTAGAGGCATGAAGAGAAGAGGGGCGAGGTGAAACTCCCTCGGCAGGCCCTTGCCGGGGTGGCCTTCATGGCCCCGGCAAGAGCCTTGCCGGGGCGACTTTCCCAACACCAACAAGGCCGCCACCCTTGAGTCTAAGAGTCCTGATGCCATCAACCACATCGAAACCAAGGCTCGGGAGGAGCCTCCATGGTGGCATGCAGACCCTTGTGAAGAGAAAGGGCCTGTGAGGCCTAGATAGGAACCAAGAAACAAGACAACAACAAGGCTCCTCGCCGAGGATGCCCACGAGGCCCCGGCAAGGCTCCTGCCAAAGATACCCACGAGGCCCCGGCAAGACTCGTGCCGAGGGCGCCCACAAGGCCCCGGCAGGACCGCGGCAAGGTCTTGCCGCCCCATCGCCACCCCAGCTCAGCGGCCGACCCACCAACTAAGCATGTACCCACGTGGCAGTACGTGGCTCCTAAGACAACTAGTCAAGCACCTACGTGGTGGCATGCAGATCTTCGTGAAGACCCTGCCACCTCGCCAGCTCAGCAGTCTGCCAGCATACATGTCGCTGCATGCCTCATTGGCCTGGACGCGTGTCGGAGCAAGGCGAAGCGGCGACGGACGGGATGGGCTTCGTTGCCGTCCCCAATAAAGCAAGAGGACACCTAGTTAGTGCATTTAATGTGTTTTTTCCCGTGATGTCAGGCGATAAACTCGACTACTGTACAACTTTCCACCTCCTGTATGCCACTGTGGCAGCCCCTTTGACTATAAAAGGAGGCCCGCGACGTACTGTGAGGGGATTCTGACTTTTCGGACCATGCGCGCTTTGTAGCTAGTCCAAGAACACCAGATAAACGCAAACCAACATGAGTAGGGTATTATGCACGATTTGCGGCCCGAACCTGGATAAACTCCCCCCTGCCTTGACCTTCTAAACCCACTCTTTTTACAGCCCCGCGCCCCAACAACCATAGTAGGGATTCCCTGTGATCCCATAGGTGTCGTTCCTGAGCCCCGACAGGAGGCAACCCAATTTTTATATTTGTTCTTTACTTTTTGTTCCTGTTTAGTAATAAATATTTTATCTAGACTCTATTATGATTGTGTTTTTATGTTTTAACTAGTGTTTGTGCCAAGTAAAGCCTTTATGATCTTCTTGGGTGATTGTTGTTTGATCTTGCTGATAAAAACATAAAGTATGTGCTCACGAAAATAATTTTCATTTTTTACCAGAGAGAGATAAAATACCAATTCCAACTGAAGTAGATCAATATAGAAATTGTCCTAGTCGTCCTAATTTTTCAGAAATTTTGGAGTTACAGTAGTATTCGAAACCTACAGATTGCTACAGACTGTTCTGTTTTTGACAGATTCTGTTTTTCGCGTGTTGTTTGCTTATTTTGATGCATCTATGGCTAGTATCGGGGGGTATGAACCATAAAGAAGTTGGAATACAGTAGTTTTAACACCAATATAAATAAAGAATGAGTTAATTACAGTAAGGTGGTGGTTTATTTTCTTATACTAACGGAGCTCATGAGATTTTCTGTTGAGTTTTGTGTTGTGAAGTTTTCAAGTTTTTGGGTAAATATTTGATGGATTTTGGGACAAGGAGTGGCAAGATCCTAAGCTTGGGGATTCCCAAGGCACTCCAATGTAAAATTCAAGGACAACCAAAAGCCTAAGCTTGAGGATGCCCCGGAAGGCATCCCCTCTTTCGTCTTCGTCTATCGGTAACTTTACTTGAGGCTATATTTTTATTCACCACATGATATGTGTTTTTCTTGGAGCGTCTTGTATGCTTTGATTCTTTACTTTTTAGTTTACCACAATCATATTTGATGTACACACCTTTTGGGAGAGACACGCATGAATCGGAATTTATTACAATACTCTATGTGCTTCACTTATATCTTTTGAGCTATACAATTTTGCTCTAGTGCTTCACTTATATCTTTTAGAGCACTGTGGTGGTTTCATTTTATAGAAATTATTGATCTCTCATGCTTCACTTATATTAGTTTGAGAGTCTTTTAGAACATCATGGTAATTTGCTTAGGTTATAAAACTAGCCTAATACGATGGGCATCCAAGATGGGTATAATAAAAACTTTCAAATAAAGTAGGAGAAGTTTGATACTTGATGATTGTTTTGAGACATGAGGATGGTGATATTAGAGTCATGCTACTCGAGTAGTTGTGAGTTTGAGAAATACTTGTGTTGAGGTTTGCAAGTCTCGTAGCATGCACGCATGGTAACCGTTGTGTAACAAATTTGAAGCATGAGGTATTTCTTTGATTGTCTTCCTTATGAGTGGCGGTCGGGGACGAGCGATGGTCTTTTCCTACCAATCTATCCCCCGAGGAGCATGTGCGTAGTGCTTGGTTTTTGATGACTTGTAGATTTCTGCAATAAGTATATGAGTTCTTTATGACTAATGTTGAGTCCATGGATTATATGCACTCTCACCCTTCCACCATTGCTAGCCTCTCTAGTACCGCGCAACTTTCACCGGTACTATAAACCCACCATTTACCTTCCTCAAAACAGCCACCATACCTACTTATTATGGCATTTCCATAGCCATTCCGAGATATATTGCCATGCAACTTTCCACCATTCCATTTATTATGACATGCTCCATCATTATCATATTTCCTTGCATGATCATGTAGTTGACATCGTATTTGTGGCAAAGCCACCA
Source organism: Triticum dicoccoides (assembly GCF_002162155.2). Taxonomy (NCBI): domain Eukaryota; kingdom Viridiplantae; phylum Streptophyta; class Magnoliopsida; order Poales; family Poaceae; genus Triticum; species Triticum dicoccoides. The sequence goes on along the minus strand of NC_041390.1, from coordinate 158,540,501 downwards.
TTCATAATTTTTTCGTACGTGTCACTCTTGATTTATTACACATCCCGGTACACCGTCGGAGGCACACATATAGAGTCATATTTTTTGTTCTAAGTATCAAGTTGTAATCTTTGAGTTGTAAATAAATAGAAGTGTGATGATCATCATTATTAGAGCATTGTACCATGTGAGGAAATAAAAAAAGAAAGGCCAAAAAAAGAGAAGGCCCAAAAAAAGAGAGAAGAGACAATGCTACTATCCTTTTTCCACACGCGTGCTTCAAAGTAATACCATGATCTTCATGATAGAGAGTCTCTTATTTTGTCACTTTCATATACTAGTGGGAAATTTTCATTATAGAACTTGGCTTGTATATTCCAATGATGGGCTTCCTCAAATGCCCTAGGTCTTCGTGAGCAAGCAAGTTGGATGCACACCCACTTAGTTTCTTTTGTTGAGCTTTCATACATTTATAGCCCTAGTGCATCCGTTGCATGGCAATCTCTACTCACTCACATTGATATCTATTGATTGGCATCTCTATAGCCTATTGATATGCCTAGTTGATGTGAGACCATCTTCCTCCTTTTTGTATTCTCCACAACCACCACTCTATTCCACCTATAGTGCTATGTCCATGGCTCACGCTCATGTATTGCATGAAAGTTGAAAAAGTTTGAGATTACTAAAGTATGAAACAATTGATTGGCTTATCATCGGGGTTGTGCATGATTTGAGTATTTTGTGCGACAAAGATGGAGCATGACCAAACTATATGATTTTGTAGGGATGACCTTTCTTTGGCCATGTTATTTTGAGAGGATATAATTACTTTGTTAGTATGCTTGAAGTATTATTATTTTTATGTCAATATTAAACTTTTGTCTTGAATCTTTCGGATCTGAACATTCATGCCACAGTAAAGAAAATTACATTAATAAATATGTTAGGTAGCATTCCACACCAAAATTCTGTTTTTATCATTTACCTACTCAAGAACGAGCAGGAATTAAGCTTGGGGATGCTTGATACATCTCCAATGTATCTATAATTTTTGATTGTTCCATGCTATTTTATTTTATGTTTTGGATGTTTAATGGGCTTTAATATGCTCTTTTATATTATTTTTGGGACTAACCTATTAACTGGGGGCCCGGTGCTAGTTTCTGTTTTTTTTTGCCTATTTCAGTGTTTCGTAGAAAAGGAATCCAAATGGAATGAAACCTTCGCGATGATCTTTCTTGGACCGAAAACAAACCAGTAGACTTGGAGTGGAAGTCCAGAACTCCGTGATGCGGCCACGAGATAGGAGGGCGCGCCTAGGGGGGTAGGCGCGCCCCACCCTTGTGGGCCCCACGGAGCTCCACCGACGTACTTCTTTCTCCTATATATACTCTTATACCCTAAAAACATTAGGGGGAGCCATGAAACCACTTTTCCACCGCCACAGCCTTCTGTACCTGTGAGATCCCATCTTGGGTCCTTTTCCGGCGATCTCCCGGAGGGAGAATCAATCATGGAGGGCTTCTACATCAACACCATGGCCTCTCCAATGAAGCGTGAGTAGTTTACCACAAACCTTCGGCTCCATGGTTATTAGCTAGATGGCTTCTTCTCTCTCTTTGATCTTCAATACAAAGTTCTCCTCGATGTTCTTAGAGATCTATTCGATGTAATACTCTTTTGCAGTGTGTTTGCTGAGATCCGATGAATTGTGGGTTTATGAACTTGATTATCTATTTATATTATTTGGTTCTTCTCTGAATTATTATATGCATGATTTGATATCTTTGCAAGTCTCTTCGAATTATCTGTTTAGTTTGGCCTACTAGATTGATCTTTCTTGCAATGGGAGAAGTGCGTAGCTTTGGGTCCAATCTTGCGGTGTCCTTTCCCAATGACAGCAGGGGCAGCAAGGCACGTATTGTATTGTTGCCATCGAGGATAAAAAGATGGGGTTTATATCATATTGCTTGAGTTTATCCCTCTACATCATGTCATCTTTCTTAAAGCGTTACTCTGTTCTTATGAACTGAATACTCTAGATGCATGTTGGATAGCGGTGGATCTGTGGAGTAATAGTAGTAGATGCAGAATCGTTTCGATCTACTTGACATGGACATGATGCCTATATTCATGATCATTGCCTTATATATCTTCATAACTATGCACTTTTATATCAATTGCTCAGCAGTAATTTGTTCACCCACCATAATACATGCTATCATGAGAGAATCCACTAGTGAAACCTATGGCCCCGGGGTCTCTTTATTATTATATTGCATATCTTTTATTATCGCATCTCGTTTACTATTTTGCAATCTTTATTTTCCAATCTATACAAAAAATACCAAAAATATTTATCTTACTATCTCTATCGGATCTCACTTTCGCAAGTGACCGTGAAGGGATTGACAACCCCTTTATTGCGTTGGTTGCGAGGTTCTTGATTGTTTGTGCAGGTACTAGGTGACTTGTGTGTTGTCTCCTAATCGATTGATACCTTGCTTCTCAAAAACTGAGGGAAATACTTATGCTACTTTGTTGCATCACCCTTTCCTCTTTAAGGGAAAACCAACGCATGTTCAAGAGGTAGCACAGGTCGCTACACAATGGTATTCAGAGCGCACACTGAGTGTAGGACGCGACCACTAGGAATGGCCGAAAAGCCATAGGATGGAAAAATCTTATTTTGTAATTCCTATATATATCCGTTGGTTGTATGCTCTTCTCTATTCATTTCTAATCCTTCTCTATTTCAACAATATAGATGTTGTCGGTGGGAACGACACCTATGGGATCACAAGAATCCCTACTGTGGTTAGCGGGGCGCGGGGTCGTGAGAAGAGCGGGTCAAACAGATAGCACACGGTTCGTTTATCCAGGTTCGGGCCGCGAGGATGCGTAAAACCCTACTCCTGCTTTGGTGGATTGTATATCTGTGTTCTTGAGCTAGCTATGGGGCGTGAGGAGCTCCAAAAAGCCAAATCCTTCCTCTGGTCGCCTCGGGCCTCCTTTTATATAAAAAGGGGTTGCCACAGTGGCACACAGGAGGTGGAAAGGGTACAGTGATGCGAGGTTATCCCTCGCATTACATGACAAGGCGCATTTAATGCATCTTGCTTAGGTGTCCTTGCTTTATCGGGGACGGGGGAGAAACCTGTCTCGTCCGTCGCCGCTCCTTTTTGTGTCGACATGCGCCCTGGCCAGCGACGCCTGAGATGCCATGTAGGTAGGTAGGCAGCTGAGGTGGCACAATGGTGGGTCTTCACGAAGATCTGCATGCCGCCACGCAGGTGCCTGCCCAGCTGGTTGGGTCGGCGGCTGCATGGGAATGGGGGTGGAGGTTTAGTCGGCGTGGGCCTGGTGGTGGTCCTGCGGATGTCCTTGGCAGGGGCCTTGCCGGGGCCCCGGCAAGGGTTTTGCCGAGGTGCCTGCTGTCATCCCCGACAAGGTGCTTGCCGGGGGCCTTGTGGTTTTCCTCGGTTGGGATCCCGCCAAGGGTCGTCATCCTCTATAGTGTGTATCTGATCTTGAATGTCTTCACAAAGATCTGCATGCCGCCACGGGGATGTCTCCCGAATCCTTGCCCTTTGGGGCAGTGGACTCAAGGGTGATTTGCTCCGTAGGCACGGGACGAGTCGCCGCGGCAAGGGTCTTGCCGGGGCTGCTAGAACTGTCTCCCGGCAAGGATCTTGCCGGGGGAGTCCGCTTCGTCCCCTTTGTTCTTCGTGGTCTTGGCCTTGGCGTCGTTCTAGTTCTCTTGAGCTTCGGTCTTACCCTGGCTCACCTCCCTTGCCTTGCTTGGTGTGGTGGTGTCCGCGGCTCAGACTGCCCGTGCACAGTTATAGGGGAACAAAAAGTGTACCCCTCTTTTTGTACACCGACAGGAGCCCCCGGGCCTGGGCCACACATAAGCGTAGCACGTTGTTGGGCTAGGCCCAAAAATGGTGCGCGGGCAGGCGGGGTGGTTTCCATTCCCCTGCGTGGCGCGGCGTGGGGAGGTGTGTGTGACGTGGGCAGCATGTGTGGGGTTGGTTCCCGCGGGCATGCGTCACACCACAGTTAATATGAATGGAGGCGGCCCGTTTTTTCCCCCATAACAAAGGAATAACCACGGGCGCGTTGCTCACTTTCTCCTCTTTCCTCGTGCCTTTTCCAATCTCAGAGCCGTCGTTTCCTCTCTTCCTTCCTTCCTAAGCTTCCGCCATCGCCCGTCGTCATTGCTTCGCCATCCCCCTTCCTCAGCCCTCTAAACTTCTTGGCCGCCATGGCGCCCAAATCCGTCAAGGGCAAGGGGGCGGCTAAGGGCGTTGGGACTGTGGAGCCGCCGGAGAGCGCGCTGTCGAGGGACCGGACGAAGTCCGCCTTTTTCTTCCCCTCAACGGTTGATGTTCATGAGCTCCGGGCCTCCTTCAGGCCCCTATGGGGAGCGAAGATGGGGAGGAGAATTCGGGACACCCGGTGACGTGCGTCATTCCTCCTGCTTGCGCCGATCCTGCTCCAAATTGGTATCCCTTTTTCGTCAATTATCTTTCTTGCGGGTTATGCCCCCCTTTCTCCGATTTCTTCTGCGACATTATGCACACCTTTGGCTTTCGCCTCTTGGATTTTACTCCGAATGCGGTGGCGTGCATGGCTTTCTTCGCGCATCTTTGCGAAGGCTTTGCCGGGGTGCAGCCCAACACGGCGCTCTTCCGCCATTATTTCTTCCCTCGGATCCAGCCGGGAGGTGCCGTCTCTGGTTGCGTCACCTGGATCCCAAGATCCAAGGGGGCGTACCCGGACGGTGCCGTGAAGGAGAGGTGGGAGGAATGGCGTGGCCAATGGTGCTGGATTGAGGATGAAGACCCGCCGGAATTCTGCAAGGTCCGCCGAGTGCCGCCGGTCCGTGGCAACGATTGGAGCGATGTCGACGCCGCCGACGGGAGGCTCACTATTGCCACTACTAGGATTCTCCAGCTCACTCGGGCCGGACTCACCCTTGAGATGATCGGGGAGGACTTCATTCACCGCCGGATCGCCCCATTGCACAACAAGGGGAGGCCAGCTTGGCTCTTTACGAATCCGGCTGACATTATGCGACTCCGCCCCGGCCTCGATCACAACTTCACAGTACTGGCGCATGCCCACTTCTGCCAGCGGCTTTTCCAGCTTGATGTGGGTCGCGATGGCGAGGTCGAACGGACCGGCAAGGCCGCGAGGGATGCCACAAAGGTTGGCAAGGCCCTCAAGGGGCCGTTTTTCAAGCTGCCAGTGGGGGTGGTCCCGTTGTGCAACAATTCACGTCGGTCCGAGATCATCGCCATGATGCCGGACTGTAATGCGCACGGCCCTGTCCCGAGCTGGAAGGAGCCGAAGGACGCGAATGTGCAGCAATTCTTTGACACACTGATTGAGGTACATGTCAATGCTGACACCGAGCGGTGGCTTGTCATGGACACCACCCAGGCAGAGCTGGACTACATCGCCACTAGGGCGAGGGAGGCGCAGCTCGCCATGGAGGCCGGCAATGCCGGGGGCATGGAGGACAAGGCCGCAACGGCTGCGGAGGAAGAGCAGCTCACCCGGTGGGCGGCGGCCACCGAGGAGATCAGCAGCGCCGACACTGGAGCTCCGCTTGTCGAAGACGCGGCCGACGAGTCGTCAGAGGAGGGGGACGTGGTGGTGGGCTTGACGGCAACCAGGGGAAGAGTGCGAGCCCTGCAGCGGGCTGGCTCCAGCGAGCCGGTCCGGCCCGGCAGGGCTACGCGGCCTCAATTGACCCTGGAGGGGTCTGGGCGTCACACGAGGGCCACGGCAGCCAAGAGGCTGTTGAAGGCCGCTGAGAAGAAGAAGACAACAACCCCTTCCTCATCTGGGCGCGCACAAGCCCCGCCGTCTTCGCCTCCTCTGGCAGATGTCGACTCGAATGTTGACGTGGAGGTTGCTTTTGGTCTCGGGCCTCTCAGCTCGAAGTGGAAAAGGAAAGTGGTGGAGGAAGAGGAGACGGGTGACGAGTAAGTACTCCATCCCTTACTGCCATTTCCATTCCCCTGAATTAAGTCACTTATCTTGATCCATTTTTGCTTTTGCAGGGATGCAGAGACGTTGGCCCAAAGGGTGAAGATGGCCAAGGCCTTGGCAGGCGGCCAACCCCCGGCCAGTGCTTCAAAGTTGCCACTGGTGGTGCTGAGCAACCCGGACAGCAGCCCCAGCACAGCCCCCAGCGTAAGTTCGTCACCCTCCTCTTATCGACACGTGGTAGGCATTCGATGCTATGGTGTTGACCTTGTCAGGTTTGCAGGAGGGGCGCGGCAGCAGGAGGAGTCGTAGAGGGCTACCCCCAACACACCACCCCCATCGACTATGCCGCCGCGAGGGGCGTCCCCGGCAATGGCATCAAGCACGAAACCCACACCCATGGAGGAAGAGGGGAACTTGGGCGCTGGCGACTCTTCCACGGCGCCGAATGCTGGCGGGGAGGGGACTTCTGCTTCACAGCCTGGCACTGGTGAGTCGCCTATCCTCCGTCTCTGTTTTTCCCTTATTATTTTTCTTGGCTTCAATGCTCCCATTACTACCCAGGCCCTCCTTCAATAGGTATGGAGGACGTGGATGCTGTTGTTGGGTATATTGCTGAGGAGGCCGTGGTGGAGGCCGACATGATTGCCGCCGAGGAGGCCGCCAGGGATGCTGATGAGGTCGCCGCTGATGAGGCCGCCAAGGATGCTGCCGAGGACACCGCTGCGGGGGCCGCCAAGTCAATTGGCGAGGCCTGTCGAGGGTGCCAACGGTGGGCCTGCCGGGGAAGCCGGCAAGGCCACTGCCGAGGAAGAGGTGGTTGATGATCAGCCTCCCTCCTCCTCAACCACGGGCCCCGGCAGATATCTGAAGGTGGGCGACGATCTTTTCGTCCATCTCCCAGGGGCGTCAAGTTCCCGAGCGCCCGCCAAAGGGGAAGTCTTTGACGGCGAGGTGCTTGCTGCCACCGGGCTCGAGGTTGTCGATGAGCCGGGCGTTGGCGGTGATGGTTCTCCAGAAGAGCAGCTTTTTCGCGCTATGGGGGCCAACTTCCGAAAACTCCAGGCGCTCTACCGTGTCCGTCTGGACAAGGTTAAGTCCAGGACGGCAACGATGGACTAGGCGGAGGTGGATTTCAAGGCGCGCGTTGCTGAGATGCAGACCTGATCCACCAGACTCGCAAGGAGCAGAGGGCCTTTCAGGAGGAATTGGCCAAGCGCAATGTCGAGCTCACCATGAAGATGGCCGCCATCGAGAAGGCCCAAGAAAAGGCGGCGAACTTGGCTGCCGCAGCCGAGGCCGTCCGGAACTAGCATCAAGCCGCACTGGATTCCCAGGAAGAGGACCTCACCGTGTGTGAGGCAAAGCTTGCTGCAGCGCTCCGTGGCAAGGATGAGGAGCTCGAGGCCCTTGTCGCGCGGCGGACTCGCGAGCTGGAGCAGAGGCACAAGGAGGCACTCGATGCCCAGGCTCTGGCCCATGCCGGCAAAGTAAGGGAGTTGGAGGTGGAGCGGGATGAGCTGAAGGAGCAAGCCCTCAAGCTGTCCAACGAGAAGAGCATGCTCAACAACGCCTTGGTAGAGGCGCAAGGAGCGGTCATCAGCAGGGCTGGGGAGCTCTCCGAAGCGCAAAACTCCATCAGAGATCTCAAGCTGAAGCTGGAGAATCTCGAGAAGATGTTGTCGGAGAGCACGGCTCGGGAGGAGACCTTGACCAGGTGCCTGGAGGAGGAGAAGTAGCTGCGGGCGAACGAGGCCGCCTCCCACCAGGAATATGTGGCGGGCGAGAACAGATGGATCAGTCGTCTGGAGGATGTCGCCGGCAGGGTCACCTCGCAGTTGGCCACCATGGGGATGCCAAACGTGAGGTATGCCCCTGAGCGCAGCGGGACCGTCAACGCCAAGCTGACCCAGTTCTTCGAGGGCGTCCTTGGAGCCTTGGCTTATCTTCACTCCAGCAGAGCGGCTACGTTGGCCGGGGAAGCCCGGCGACTTTGCCGGGGGGGGGGGTCATGACCAAGGTCCTCACCAAGATGGCGTACTGGAATCCCGACCTTGACTTCGATGCCACGATGGATAGCTTGCCGGATGGTACTGACCTCATGGTGCTCAAGGAGCGCATCAAGCCCGTCATCAGCAGCATCGACGAAATCAAGAGGGTGGAAGGCCAGCGCCGGGATTAGGCATCCCGTTCTTCACCGCCGCTGCAGGTTCACGACCAAGACAAATTTCATCTTTAGTTAGAACCGCAACAATGATGTGATGTTATATAACTTTGCAGTACTCTTAATTTCGTGCACGTTGTTTCCCCGTTCAATTCCTCTTTGTATGCGTGCCCTACGTCGATTGGGTAGGCTTGCCGGTGCGGAAGCCCCTAGTGGAGTTTTGGGGACAGATCCCCATGGGCCTTCTGGGTATGCATGCTGCCGGATGAGCCACCTTTCTGTTCTGAGCCGCTCGAACTGTTGAGCTTGACTCGAGTCAGAATCAAGAGCGTTGTTGATCGTGGAAGGCTACTCTGCCATTCTCGACGCAGCCGCTTGAGCTGTTGAGCGGACTCGAAACAGGGCAAGGGTGTTGCCGATCGTGGGAGAGCCCCCTGACGTGTAGGTTTCTCATACAAAAGCGTGACATCTCCGGGGGGGAATAACCTCATATAAGAAGGATATAACAAATAAGGGTTCAGTGCAACTTAGCTTCTGTTTGCAATCGCTTGAGTGTCGATCTTCTGGCCTCCTTTCTTCTCCAAAGGTCATGAAGATGAAGGAGTGCTGCGCTAACTGCTAAAGCCGATTCTCACAACTGCGCCCCCTACCTGGCGCGCCAGAGATGTCGGTGGGAACGACACCTATGGGATCACAAGAATCCCTACTGTGGTTAGCGGGGCGCGGGGTCGTGAGAAGAGCGGATCAAACAGATAGCACACGGTTCGTTTATCCAGGTTCGGGCCGCGAGGATGCGTAAAACCCTACTCCTGCTTTGGTGGATTGTATATCTGTGTTCTTGAGCTAGCTATGGGGCGTGAGGAGCTCCAAAAAGCCGAATCCTTCCTCTAGTCGCCTCGGGCCTCCTTTTATAGAAAAAGGGGTCGCCACGGTGGCACACAGAAGGTGGAAAGGGTACAGTGATGCGAGGTTATCCCTCACATTACATGACAAGGCGCATTTAATGCATCTTGCTTAGGTGTCCTTGCTTTATCGGGGACGGGGGAGAAACCTATCTCGTCCGTCGCCGCTCCTTCTTGTGTCGACACGCGCCCTGGGCAATGACGCCTGAGATGCCATGTAGGTAGGTAGGCAGCTGAGGTGGCGCAATGGTGGGTCTTCACGAAGATCTGCATGCCGCCATGCAGGTGCCTGCCCAGCTGGTTGGGCGGCAGCTGCATGCCAACGGCGATGGAGGTTTAGTCGGTGAAAGTGCGTTATATCGACTAGAGGGGGGGTGAATAGGCGATTTTTATGAAAGTCTTCAAAACATGGAAGTTATGAAGACAAACAGTAGAGATAAGCCTATCACTATGCAGCGGAAGTTAGATTACACTAGGCAAGCCATGGTCCAGTATTCAATAGAGTGAAAGCACAATGACAAGTAGCTGCAGTGTAATAAGGATCAGGTAGGAAGAAGTTATGAAGCCAAACAAATCATACAGTTACGTTGTGAAGACAAAAGGTATAGCAAGCATGCACTGGCTTCACAATGAGTAACAGTAAGTAAAAGGAAGTGAAGATGAAACCAGTGACTCGTTGAAGACAATGATGTGTTGGACCAGTTCTAGTTGCTGTGACAACTGTACGTCTGGTTGGAGCGGCTAGGTATTTAAACCTTAGGACACACAGTCCCGGACACCCAGTCCTGAACACGCAGCTCAGGACACCAAGTCCTCACCGTATTCTCCTTGAGCTAAGGTCACTTAGTCCTCACCCAATCACTCTGGTAAGTGTTCAAGGTAGACTCCCAAACCTTCACAGACTTCGTTCACTGGCAATCCACAATGTCTCTTGGATGCTCTGAACGCGACGCCTAACTGTCTGGAGGATTCACAGTCCTCAAGTGTAATAAGTCTTCAGATCACACAGACAAGAAGACTTAAGTGATGCCTAATGTTCTCTGGCTCTGGGTGGTTAGGGCTTTTCTCCTCACTAGGAATTTTCTCTCAAAGGCTTCGAGATGGGTTGCTCTCAAACGATAAAAGCCGTGCACTGAAATCTGAGCAGCCAACCGTTTATGGTTGTAGGGGGTGGGCTATTTATAGCCACTTGGCAACCCGACCTGATTTGTCCGAAATGACCCTGGGTCACTAAGGAACTAACACGTGTCTCAACGGTCAGATTTCAAACTCTCATGGCAACTTTACTTGGGCTACAAGCAAAGCTGACTTGTCCGGCTCTGGACAAGATTCGCTCTCATTGTCTTCACTCGAAGACATAGGTTTTTGGTTTAGGCATCACTTCATCATTCTGACTGGTTCTCTTGGACCCCACTTAATAGTACGGTGGTTCCTATGACTCAACACAAAAGAAAAAGAACTACGAAAGATCTAAGTCTTCGAGCTCCATAGGCTTCATAACGTGTCTTCTTTTGTCATAGTCTTCAATGTGAATATCTTCATATACCACCTTTGGCTTCAATGTATTCATACATTTTTAGGGGTCATCTCTGGTAGTAAAACCGAATCAATGAGGGACTTCTACCTGTGTTATCCTGCAATTCTCACAAACACATTAGTCCCTCAACTAGGTTTGTCGTCAATACTCCAAAACCAACTAGGGGTGGCACTAGATGCACTTACAATCTCCCCCTTTTTGGTGATTGATGACAAACTAGTTGAAGTTTTCAACGGGGAATATAGTCTGTGAAATTGTAAAGAATAAGGAATTGTCTTCATAAGTTTCAAGCGCTCCCCCTGAAGATGTGCATATAAGTTAATTTGCTTTTGGAATGCAAATGCACATGGCAGGTTGTACTTGTGGAGATCCAATTCAGCTTATGATGACAATCCACTATGCATGTGAAAGTATATGAAGATAATGACATGCATAATGGAAAATGGACGTCTGCAGAATGAGATAAGTGCGGAATTTATCGTTGCACATGCGGAATTTATCTTCGCAAACAGGGTGGCAAACAAGTAGCAGACGACCATCGAGTTTTAGTGTTACAACTCAAAGAACCAAATGAAGCAAAAACGAGAGTTGTAAGCACGAAGCAAAATATAGCAAAACATAAAGCACCCGCCCATATGGACCCGCTTGAAGACTATCAACCCATATGCTTCTCCCCCTTTTGTCAGCAAGGACCAAAAAGGTTTGAAGACATAGAGTGTCTACTCGTTCCCAGGAGCAGCAGGGTCGTTGGAGGTGTTTGGCGGTGCAGAAGAGCTTGGAGGTGCTGAAGCAGGTGGCGGTGAGGTAGCATCGTCTTCTTCATCAATGATTCTGGCAGTGACTGTCGCAGCAGATGAAGAAAACTCAGAGTCTTCAAGTGATGGTGTGCTTCGCATCACAGCCCTTCTAGGAGGTGTGGTGTCAAACTTGAATCGCTCAGTGAAGCCATCCTCTTCAAGTTTAGCTTCAGTACACATCATTGATAGCCCTTTCCATGTACGACGACAGGTTTCATGAGTAATGAAAGCATTCTTGGTGGCAAGATTTCGAAGACGATTAACATCCACCAAGAGGCTTTTCATCTGACGCTTAAGGCAGTCATGATGCCTATCTTGTTTTTTATGAAGGGCCATAAGAAGCTCTCGGTTATTGAGAACACGAGCGCGCTTCTTGGGTCTTGAAGCAGTTGCACTGTCAGTGGCTTCAGTTGAAGCAGGGTGTGGTGCACGTGTAGTGCCAGCCAAAGGATACACCCTGGAGATGGGTTCAACACCTTCATCGTTCTGAGTGAAGCTCTGGTGTTCTGCATTCTGAAGACTCAAAGGTTGCTTGGCAGGCTCAGGATATATAGCTTCAGCAACGGTATCCACATCTGGCAAGAAGATCCGATGGTTGCGGGCTGAGGGCTGATATGAGATCGCAGAGTGAAGCTTGATCAGTCTCATTACCCAAGGAGCATAGTACTTTAAACCAAATAGATCTGAGCCTGATGCAGCTAGTTGGCGTATGAAGAAATCCTGTGCGTTGAAGCATTTGCCATGAAGGATACAGAATATCAGAGTCTTCATTGCACTCTCGATCTTGGCATTTGGAGAGTGCCCTTTAATAGGCCAGAGAGTCCGCCGGATAATGTGATAGATGGTTCTGGGCAGGTACTCAAAGTCTTCAACGAAGAACTCTGTTGGATAAGGAGCACCGTGGGGCAATGGCTTCATCATGGAGAGCATCTGACTCATATTTGGTTCAGGCCTCTGGAATATGCTCTCAAGAGCTTCAGTGTGTAGTGGACAGCCTTCCTCGAAGAGTTCGCCAGGAGTGGGCAGACCGGTGAGCTCAATGATATCGAATGCATTGGCTTCGTGATGGACATTGCTGGTCATCCACTCCAGGGCCCAAGTCTTCAGATCTCTGTTGTATCCTTTGATGTGTAGGGTGGCATAGAATTGCAACAGAAGCTCTTCATTCCAGTGCTCTTCATCAGTTATAAACTGCAACAGACCCACTTGCTTGAAGCAATCCAGCGCTTCCTCTAAGCAGGGCAGACCAGCAATGGCTTCAACATCAAGGCGCTTGTGCGGGAAGATGCGACCTTGGTTGTATAGGATGCATGAATAGTAGCTGCGCTGAGGATAGCTCTAGAACCTATCTGATGAAATCCTTTCCCTTGAATAGGGGTTCTTGGAGCTGTTGAAGAACATATTGTCTGCCTTGAAGCTATTGATGTCAAAGGAGCCAGGTGCTGATGCAGGACCTGGGAACCTTGGCGGCCTTGGGACTGGCTTCTGGACATGAGGCCTGTGCTCAACATGGTAATCATATTGAGGACCTGCAGCAGACTCAGGAACAGAAGTGTCTGGATCAGTAGCTTTGCTGTCTGCTGAAGCTTTTGGTGGGGAGGGCTCCACATTGGCTTCAGTGTTGGTTGTGGCAGCCTCAACATTTTCAGCCTTCGCTTGACTAGCTGGAGGGTCAGTCACAAGCACGTTCTCCTGGAGAACTGCTTCTTGGTGGAGCATAGGAGTAGGCTCTTGTGGTGCGTCTTCTGTGGCTGATGCAGCCGGAATGTCTTCAGCATAGACTTGAGGCCTTGGACCTTTGCGAAGCCTGCGGAATGCAGATGACGCCTGTGGGGTTGGAGTGGGCTGGGCCTCATTGTCTTCTTCCTCTTGAGGGCGATCCGCCCATGATGCATCTTGTGCAATTGGCGTTAGAGGACGACCAATGCTGATGAGCTCGCTTTGTTCATACTGAGGAAGGGCTGCATCATCTTGTACATTGTCCTGATGACCAATGTCTTCAGCAGCAATGGGGTCGGCTGCTGGTATGTCTTCAGCTTCAGGAGCCTCTGTGGAAGCAGGCTCATGAACTGTCAGTTGTCGTTCTGCGTTGGGGTGAACCATAGAGATAGGTTCAACTATCAAGGGCTCTGTGGGAGCAGCCCGAGATTTCTTGATCTTTCGCTTCTTCTTGCTCGGGGCAGTAGGAGAGGCTTCAGAGCTTTTCCTCTTTCTGGCTTCAGCCTCAGCAGTTCTTGTCTTCTTGAGTTCTAAAGCTGTTGACTGGCTCTTTGGCTTTGAGCCAGTCGTTGCAGTTGGGAAGACAATTGGAACTGCTTCTTGCCTAGGTGCCTCTGGTTCAGCCATAGCAGGCTTCTTCTTCTTCTTCGCGGCCATCTTGGGGTCGATGCCAGGACGCCCAAGTGCCTTGCGCTTCTCAGCCTCATTGTAGGCTTGTACACATCTTTCAGCCAGAGACTTCATCCGCTCACGTGAGCCCTGAGCTTCTGCACGCTTCTTCAGAAAATTTTCCTTGAGCTCATGCAACATGGTCTTGAAGCTCTTCACTTCTTACATGCTAAGCTTGGCCATATTCTTCTTGAACTGAGCCTTTTCATGATCAATTTTTAGCTTCAGTTCAACAATGCGCTGGGCAATGGCAAGTTCTGAAGCAATTGCGCCTTGGAAGGCGACGCTGAGGCCAACAGGCAGCTGCAGATCTTCGAAGCTGATGTTTGGTGTGGCAAACCGTTCGTCGATGAAGTTGTGGATGATGGCGACATCAAAGAGAGGCAAATTGTTGAAGATTTCAACTTCTTCTTTGCTCTTGATGAGCTGCTCTAGAGCGTCATCTCCAAGATCTTCATCAATTGACAGATCAATGGCTTGGCTGCGCAGAATGGCAGCAGCTGTGAGCTCTTTGCCGGTGTGTGGCTGAGGCACCTTGGCCTTCTGGGGCTTGGAGACGCGGGATACGTCTTCAGACTGCACACTGTCTTCAGGAGGTGCAGTTGCCAATGGCTTCGCCCTTGAGATTTTTGATGAAGGGGCTGGCTTTGAAGCTTTTGGCTTCTTCAACTGCTTTGGCTTCGGTACAGCAGGAGCTTCATCAGACTCAGAGTCAGCTGGAGGGTCATTCACGGCAGTCCCTTGGACTAAGATGCGGGTGATGAGGCCCTCAAGATTGGCATACGGACCGATGATATTGGGTTCTGCGTAGCGTGTGCCATCTGCCCTTGGTGCTGAGGGACCAGGGTTGAAGTCTAACCCCAACTTCTTCTTGTTCTGCTTCGCTGATTGTTGGGCAAACTGGAAGTTGCGCTTGAATAGATTGTCGTCACGACACCAGAGTAGTGACGATGGATGTGCATCATCAGGCTGTGGCCCACGAACCATGCATGAATAGAAGCTTTGGGCAATAGCTTCATCTCTGGACCTGGGTACAAGGTTTTTGTATAAGATGTCTCCCCACGGTCTTTTGATGGAACTTTTCTCAGCATACTCTTGGGTTGTGAAGCGGTATTTGAACCATTGTTCAGCCCAATAGCGTCGAATCCATTGGATTCGGGTCTTGCGCTGCCCATAATTCTCTTTAGGATCTGTTTTATACATTTCTGCCAGGTCTTCAGGTAGATCTTTGGAAGTTCCTTCATGTCGCTGTCTGCCCCCCTTCCTTGCTGCTGCTTCTGAAGCCATAAACTTTAACTTGAAAGGCTTCAAAGGCTTTCAAAGGCTTCAAAGGCTTTCTTTTGCTGGACCAACAGGAACTGGCTTCAGGAGAATTTATGTGATGCTGTAGGAATTCTGCAAATGAATGCAGACTATGAGAACCGAAGGATTCTCCCACGGACATGTACCTGTGACAGCATTAAGGTGCGAGGGAAGGGGAAGAGGTCATATGCATTCTCAGAAGATTTTGAAGATAAATCAGTTTAGAAGACATTGACCTCATCGTGCAAAGACATTCACTCATAGATAAGAAGTTGGTTCCGGATTTGTACGAACCCACAGATCAGTACAAGTGAGGAATCTAACTACTTCATGAAGCACAAGTGAATATACTAGGCATGTTATGAGATGCAGATTGAGAGATCTAACTTGTGTGAAGAGAAACTTCTTATGGTAGAAAGTGACAGAACTATAAGATCAAATGGGGCTGTAAGAAGAAGTTTTATTTACCACACTTGGAACTGCTAGACGGAGTGGGAGATGATGCCGAGCAGTTCAATCCTCCGTGCCCTAACTTGGCGACGGAAGACACCTACAACAACGGTGGAGAGAACGATGTCCGCGGTCGGCGTGAGGACGGCATCGGAGAGGTTGCGGCAACAAAGCGCTTTGTCGCCGGCGTCGTCGAGAGCTAGCGGTGGTGCTAGGGTTCGTGCGAGGGTGGAAGAAGGAGATAATGACCACGGTAAGTGTGAATTTATAGGCACAGGGGCGGCACTGTGCTATTACACAGGTGCCCCTGGCAATTCGCATCTGAGGAATGTGGCCATCATGCGGTATTTTGGGGGAAGTTCCACGTCCCACGCACGCCTGGATTGTCGGGTGGTCGTTCCTACTTCTCCGGATTTCATGTGGATAAATGAGCATTGAAAACGGACTTAAATGTTGTCTTTGTGTCTTCTGCTGACAAGGACGCAGAGAAGACATTCGATAGTTTCAATAGAATGCATATGACTTGGAGAGACAGAGTTTGAGATCGAAAGCATAGAGAAGTTTGGGGTCCGATCACATTCACTTAGTTCAAAAGATTCAAACAAGAAGACATAGCTATAAGTGAATGCTGTAGAGGACAGAACACTAGTATATATATATATATATATATATATATATATATATATATATATATATATATATATATAATCAACTTAGTGAAGATAATTATGAGGACATGTTTTGTTCGAAGCCAAACCAAATGTGAAGACATTGCAAGGTAACACCATGAGTGAAACACTTCAAAATAGAACGTTTGGTGGTGGCGTTACCCACCGTATAGGAAGTATTAGACCCAGACACGGCGCACAATTATCGTGGCGCTCCGAAGTCAAATTCCACATTAATGTATTCACACTTAGAATGTATGTCTTCATTGATTGAAGATATACTTTACTTCGTGTGTTGCACATCTAAGTCATCAATATGCATAAGGGTAACGATGTGTGCCTGATCACAGGACATTTGAGGATTCCAGGATATTTAGCTCACACCGTAACTTGCAAAACCTCTTCTCATCCAAAGGCTTGGTGAAGATATCTGCCAATTGCTCTTCAGTGTTGACGTGTATGATATCAATGTCTTCCTTCACAACATGATCTCTGAGAAAGTGATTACGAATTTCAATGTGCTTTGTCTTCGAGTGCTGAACTGGGTTGTTGGCAATCTTGATGGCACTTTCGTTGTCGCAGTAAAGTGGTACTAGCTTCAGATGAATGCCATAATCCTTGAGTGTTTGCTTCATCCACAGAAGCTAAGCGCAGCAAGATCCAACAGCAATGTATTCAGATTCAGCAGTGGAGAGAGATACACAGTTCTGCTTCTTTGAAGACCAACATACAAGTGATCATCCTAGAAAGTGACATGTGCCTGACTTGCGATCAACTTTGTCACCAGCATAATCAGCATCCGAAAATCCAACCAAATCAAACTCTGAGCCCTTTGGATACCATAATCCTAGAGTTGGGGTGTGAGCCAAATATCGAAGAATTCGCTTCACAGCTAAGTGATGCGACTCCTTTGGTGCCGCTTGAAATCGAGCACACATGCAAACACTAAGCATAATATCTGGCCTGGATGCACATAAATAAAGCAAAGAACCAATCATGGAGCGGTATACCTTTTGATCGAACTCTTTACCATTGTCGTCAGGACCTAGATGATGTTTGGCTGGCATTGGTGTTGTGAAGCCTTTGCAGTCTTGCATACCGAACTTCTTCAGGCAATCTTTGAGATACTTCTCTTGAGATATGAAGATGCCATTGCGTTGTTGTCGTATTTGAAGACCAAGGAAGAACTTCAGCTCCCCCATCATGGACATCTGATATTGCTCTTGCATCATATATCCAAACTCTTCACTGTACTTCTGATTGGTGCAGCCGAAGATAATGTCATCCACATATATTTGGCACACAAATAGTTCACCATCATATGTCTTCGTGAAAAGAGTGGGATCCAGGGAACCAGGTATGAAGCCTTTGCTCTTCAGGAAGTATTTGAGTGTGTCATACCAGGCCCTAGGGGCTTGTTTGAGGCCATACAGTGCCTTGTTGAGCTTGTATACCATGTCAGGATGTTTTGGATTTTCAAAGCCAGGCGGTTGTGCAACATACACTTCTTCTTCAATCTTGCCATTGAGAAAGGCACATTTCACATCCATTTGATATAGAAGTATGTTATGATGATTTGCATAGGCCAGCAGAATGCGTATGGCTTCAAGCCTAGCCACGGGAGCAAATGTTTCATCAAAGTCAATGCCTTCCACTTGAGTATATCCTTGAGCAACGAGACGATCTTTGTTTCTGACAACTTGACCATGCTCATCTTGTTTGTTGCGGTATATCCATTTGGTGCCTATTATGTTGTGCTTCCGTGGATCAGGACGCTTAACCAGTTCCCATACATTATTCAGTTCAAACTGTTGAAGCTCTTCTTGCATTGCTTGAATCCATTCAGGTTCCATGAAGGCTTCTTCAACTTTCTTGGGTTCTGATATTGAGACAAATGCGAAGTGCCCACAGAAATTTGCTAGCTGAGTTGCCCTTGAACGAGTGAGTGGACCAGGTGCATTGATGCTGTCAATTATTCTGTCAATCTGCACTTCATTGGCAACACGAGGATGTACAGGGCGAAGACTTTGCTCTTGCTGATCTGTGTTGTTGTTGGGAGGAATGTCTTCAGGCTGAGCATTGTCTTCATGTTGATCAGGTGCTGAGATGATAAGTTCTTCTTCAGGATGAGCTTCAGAAGGTATAATCTCTCCAGTTCCCATAAGCTTGATTGATTCACTAGCTGGAATCTCATCTAGCACATTTGGCAGTTGCTCTCTTTGTGAACCATTTGTCTCATCGAACCGCACATCCACTGTTTCAACCACTTTGTAATGAAAGAGATTGAAGACTTTGTAGGAGTGCGAATCCTTTCCATATCCAAGCATAAAGCCCTCATGTGCTTGTGGTGCAAACTTTGAGGTGTGGTGTGGGTCCTTGATCCAACACCTTGCGCCAAATACTCTGAAGTAACTGACATTTGGCTTCTTGCCAGTTAGGAGTTCATAAGATGTCTTGTTCAGAAGCTTGTGAAGATAAATACGATTGATTGTATGGCATGCAGTGTCAATGGCTTCAGTCCAGAATTTTCTTGGAGTCTTGTATTCATCTAGCATTGTTCTGGCCATCTCAATGAGTGTTCTGTTCTTGCGTTCGACGACGCCATTCTGCTGTGGCGTGTACGGAGCTGAGAATTCATGTGTGATGCCCAAGGTATCAAGATATGTATCAAGGCCAGTGTTCTTGAATTCAGTGCCATTGTCACTTCTGATGTGTTTTATCTTGGCGCCAAAATTGTTCATAGCACGATTGGCGAAGCGTCTGAAGACATCCTACACTTCAGTCTTGTAAAGGATTATGTGCACCCAAGTATATCTAGAGTAATCATCAACAATGACAAAGCCATAGAGGCAAGCAGTAGTAGTAAAAGTTGAGTAGTGAGTGGGGCCGAAAAGATCCATGTGGAGCAGTTCGAAGGGTTGAGTAGTAGTCATGATTGTCTTCGAAGGATGTTTTGCCCTTGTCATCTTCCCTGCTTCACAGGCACTGCATAAGTGATCTTTCTTGAACTTGATGCCCTCGATGCCTATGACATGCTTCTTCTTCGCAAGGGTGTGGAGGTTCCTCATGCCAGCATGCCCAAGCCTCCGATGCCAAAGCCAGCATTCTGAAGCTTTTGCAAGAAGACATACTGCAAGTTGTGGCCCTGCTGAGAAATCTACCACGTACAGATCATCTCTTCGATACCCTTCAAACACTAGAGACTTGTCAGATTCCATTAGTACTAGGCAACGATATTTTCCAAACATTACGATCATGTTCAAATCGCAAAGCATTGAGACAGACATTAAGTTGAAGCCAAGGGATTCAACAAGCATGACTTTATCCATGTGTTGATCCTTTGAGATTGCAACTCTACCTAGACCCAATACCTTACTTTTACCAGTGTCAGCAAATGTGATGTGGCTCTTGTCGGATGGACGTAAGGTTGAGTCCATAAGAAGGCTTTTTTTGCCAGTCATGTGATTTGTACACCCACTGTCAATAATCCATTCTGAAGACTTTGAAGACGCTGGTGTCGTACCCTACAGTGCAGTTAGGGGGATAGGCTTCACGAAGAGAATTGTGAAGCAAAAACATTTGACGAACCAGTGGGTTATGAAAACTTAGATCCAGATTAGGACTAATAGGGAGAGTAGCATGCGATTCAGGAACGAAGTACATAATGATGCCATTTGGGCATTTTATCTTGCGCCCTACAAGATTTTTAAGGTCCCCAGCAATAGCGTCAGAAGATTTTGTTTTTCTGCTGGAGACATTTCCCTGCAAAAGAGAGTTAAGCTTTCTTAACCACCCACATCTTCAAGGGTGGCTTAGAAGCAATAAGTCTAAGTGCAGCATCTGAGAATTTTGGCTTTGAAGCCTTAGCAAACAGTCTTGTAGGTGGATAATAATACTCATAGGAATAAGCAGAATAATTTTTGGTCATATGAACATGACGGTTCGATGAACCGCTCTCATATTCATATGCCTGAGTATGGTTTCCCTGCAAAACATTTGTGTTAGTGTGACTCAGGTGAGTCCTCTGTTTGTATGAAGCCTTTGGACCATATGAAGTCTTTGGTCTGAGGTTTGTCTTCTTCAAGTGAGGTGTCATGAAGACATTCACAGGAAGATTTTCCAGGAATTTTTTCGGAACCCAGATCTTCTTCATAGGCGGTCCATTCCTGCAGTTAGTACCAATGTACCTGGCAAACACTTCACCATTCTGATTCTTAAACAGTTTATAGTTTGCATCAAAGGATTCATCAATAATAATGGGGTTAGCACATGTGAAGCTAGATAAATTGGATGGATCTGCTGAAGGTTCCTTTGCAGCAACCCATGTGGTTTTGGGGTACTGCTCAGGTTTCCAGTAAGAGCCATCTGCATTTATTTTCCTTACGAACCCAACACCCTCTTTCCTAGGGTTTCGGTTCAGAATCTGCTTCTTGAGGACATCACATAATGTCTGATGTCCTTTAAGACTTCTGTACATCCCTGTTTCAAGCAATGTCTTCAACCTAGCATTCTCATCAGCAATAGCAGTGGTATCCTCAGCACAGGGGTTAGTTACCACATCAACAGTTGAAGATATTGCAACAGCAGTAGCAGTGGAACATTCAGCAACAGAAGTAGCATTATCACGCTCAATGCATTTAAGACATGGTGGTTCAAATCCTTCCTGAGCGGAACTGATCTGTTCGGCGCGAAGTGATTCGTTTTCCTTTTGAAGATCTTCATGAGCCGCTCTCAATTTCTCAAGTTCTTGCTTCCTTTGAAGATAATCATAGGAAAGCTTTTCATGAGTTGTTGAGAGAGTATCAAGACGATCTTAAAGTTCCTGATACTTAACGTGAAGATTTTTTATGTCTTCAATTAAGGATTCAGATCGAGTCATTTCAGCACCCAACAGATCATCGCTTCTGTCTAACAGTTTTTGAATATGTTCCATAGCTTTCTGTTGTTCAGTTGCAATTTTAGCAAGTGTTTTGTAGCTGGGTTTTGAATCACAGTCAGAGTCATCGTCACTAGATGTTTGATAGTGAGTAGTGCGTGTGTTTACCTTGGCACCGCGTGCCATGAAGCAGTAGGTAGGAGTGGAGTCGTTCTTGTCATTTGCATCAGTGTCGGTGATAAAGTCATTGTCTTCAGTGTTGAAGATGGACTTGGCGACGTATGCTATAGCCAGACTCGCAATGCCAGAATCAGACTCCTCCTCAGATTCCACCTCTGCCTCCTCAGAAGCGGACTCCTCCTCTGAATCCATTTCCTTGCCAACAAACGCACGTACCTTGCCAGATGAGCTCTTCTTGTGTGATGAAGACTTTGAGGAAGACTTGGAAGAAGACTTTGAGTATTTCTTCTTCTTCTTGTCGTCAGACTCATATTCCTTTCTCTTCTTCTTCCTTATGTTCTCATTGTCCCACTGTGGACACTCAGAGATGAAGTGTCCAGTTTTCTTGCACTTGTGACATGTTTTCTTCTTGTAGTCATGAGCAGAAGCTTCATCATTCCTTGAGCTTGATCGTGAAGATTTTCTGAAGCCTTTCTTCTTGGTGAATTTTTGGAACTTCTTCACTAGCATTGCAAGTTCCCTTCCAATGTCTTCAGGATCATCAGAACTACTGTCAGATTCTTCTTCAGATGAGGAAACAGCTTTTGCCTTCAAGGCACGAGTTCGCCCATAGTTTGGACCGTAGATATCTCTTTTCTTAGAAAGCTGGAACTCATGTGTGTTGAGCCTCTCTAGTATGTCAGACGGATCGAGTGTCTTGAAATCAGGACGTTCTTGAATCATCAGGGCTAGGATGTTAAACGAACTATCAAGTGATCTCAGCAGCGTCTTGACGATTTCATGTTTGGTGATCTCAGTGGCGCCGAGGGCTTGAAGTTCATTTGTGATGTCAGTGAGCCGGTCAAATGTGTGCTGGACATTCTCATTGTCATTTCGCTTGAAGCGGTTGAAGAGGTTGTGAAGAACACTGATTCTCTGATCTCTCTGGGTTGAGATGCCTTCATTGACCTTGGAGAGCCAGTCCCAGACCAGCTTGGATGTCTTCAAGGCACTCACACGGCCATACTGTCCTTTTGTCAGATGACCACAGATGATATTTTTGGCAGTAGAGTCCAGTTGAGTGAACTTCTTGACATCAGCAGCAGTGACACCTTCTCCAGCCTTGGGAACGCCGTTCTCGACGACATACCATAGGTCGACGTCAATGGCTTCAAGATGCATGCGCATCTTATTCTTCCAGTAGGGATATTCAGTTCCATCGAAGACGGGGCACGCAGTGGAGACTTTGATTATCCCTGCAGTCGACATAGCTAAAACTCCAGGTGGTTAAACCGAATCACACAGAACAAGGGAGCACTTCGCTCTGATACCAATTGAAAGTGCGTTATATCGACTAGAGGGGGGTGAATAGGCGATTTTTATGAAAGTCTTCAAAACGTGGAAGTTATGAAGACAAACAGTAGAGATAAGCCTATCACTATGCAGCGGAAGTTAGATTACACTAGGCAAGCCATGGTCAAGTATTCAAAAGAGTGAAAGCACAATGACAAGTAGCTGCAGTGTAATAAGGATCAGGTAGGAAGAAGTTATGAAGCCAAACAAATCATACACTTACGTTGTGAAGACAAAAGGTATAGCAAGCATGCACTGGCTTCACAATGAGTAACAGTAAGTAAAAGGAAGTGAAGATGAAACCAGTGACTCGTTGAAGACAATGATGTGTTGGACCAGTTCTAGTTGCTATGACAACTGTACGTCTGGTTGGAGCGGCTAGGTATTTAAACCTTAGGACACACAGTCCCGGACACCCAGTCCTGAACACGCAGCTCAGGACACCAAGTCCTCACCGTATTCTCCTTGAGCTAAGGTCACTTAGTCCTCGCCCAATCACTCTGGTAAGTCTTCAAGGTAGACTCCCAAACCTTCACAGACTTCATTCACTGGCAATCCACAATGTCTCTTGGATGCTATGAACGCGACGCCTAACCGTCTGGAGGATTCACAGTCCTCAAGTGTAATAAGTCTTCAGATCACACAGACAAGAAGACTTAAGTGATGCCTATTGTTCTCTGGCTCTGGGTGGTTAGGGCTTTTCTCCTCGCTAGGAATTTTCTCTCAAAGGCTTCGAGATGGGTTGCTCTCAAACGACAAAAGTCGTGCACTGAAATCTGAGCAGCCAACCGTTTATGGTTGTAGGGGGTGGGCTATTTACAGCCACTTGGCAACCCGACCTGATTTGTCCGAAATGACCCTGGGTCACTAAGGAACTGACACGTGTCTCAACGGTCAGATTTCAAACTCTCATGGCAACTTTACTTGGGCTACAAGCGAAGCTGACTTGTCCGGCTCTGGACAAGATTCGCACTCATTGTCTTCACTCGAAGACATAGGTTTTTGGTTTAGGCATCACTTCAGTCATTCTGACTGGTTCTCCTGGACCCCACTTAACAGTACGGTGGTTCCTATGACTCAACACAAAAGAAAAAGAACTACGAAAGATCTAAGTCTTCGAGCTCCATAGGCTTCATAACGTGTCTTCTTTTGTCATAGTCTTCAATGTGAATATCTTCATATACCACCTTTTGCTTCAATGTCTTCATACATTTTTAGGGGTCATCTCTGGTAGTAAAACCGAATCAATGAGGGACTTCTACCTGTGTTATCATGCAATTCTCACAAACACATTAGTCCCTCAACTAGGTTTGTCGTCAATACTCCAAAACCAACTAGGGGTGGCACTAGATGCACTTACAGTCGGCGTGGGCCTGGCGGTGGTCCTGCGGATGTCCTTGGCAAGGGCCTTGCCGGGGCCCTGGCAAGGGTTTTGCCGAGGCGCCTGCTGTCATCCCCGGCAAGGTGCTTGCCGGGGGCCTTATGGTTTTCCTCGGTTAGGATCCCGCCAAGGGTCGTCATCTTCTATAGTGTGTATCTGATCTTGAATGTCTTCACAAAGATCTGCATGCCGCCATGGGGATGTCTCCTGAATCCTTGCCCTTTGGGGGCAGTGGACTCAAGGGTGATTTGCTCCGTAGGCGCGGGACGAGTCGCCGCGGCAAGGGTCTTGCCGGGGCTGCTAGAACTATCTCCCGGCAAGGATCTTGCCGGGGGAGTCCGCTTCATCCCCTTTGCTCTTCGTGGTCTTGGCGTTGGCGTCGTTCTAGTTCTCTTGAGCTTCGGTCTTACCCTGGCTCACCTCCCTTGCCTTGCTTGGTGTGGTGGTGTCCACGGCTCAGACTGCCCGTGCACAGTTATAGGGGTACAAAAAGTGTATCCCTCTTTTTTTACACCGACAGATGTCGACCCCCAGGACCAAGTTTGCTCAGCCTGACAAGACCATGCCCTTCGGACGACACCTGGTGATCGCCGTGAAGTATCTCAACATCGCCCGGCCCAGTTTCATCGGATCCTTCACCGCGACTTTGCTGAGGGAGAAACGCTGGGAGATCCAAGTTTATATTCCTGGGAGGACCTCTGTACCCAGTACCGAGCCTATCGAGTTTTCTTGGATGCGCCAACCTGGAGCTTAGGTAGGAGTATGGCCGCACACATCACCTTTGGACGCATTTGTGAGGAGTACAACAAGGATCTTGAAGACACCGCCTACATGATATGCGAATCTCGGGATCACCAATGGGAAATGGTCCGCACCAGGAAAGATGAGTCGATCATGTCACACATACAGGATATGGACCAGCACATCCGCCGATTGGCGAACCAGATGTGCGATAGCATGAAGGAAACTAGGAAGCTGGTGATCCGAAATATCAAGCCGGAGGTGAAATCAAGGCAACCCGTGATGGAATCAATGTAGTACCGGAGAAGTACGAATACGTGAAGAAGAAGAAGAAGAAGAAGAAGCTAGAAGCAGCCGAGGAGAAGTTGGACAATGGAGATAACAACGATGATGACATGATGGAATCTTCTACTGGACAATACTTTTAGCTGGCCATCACTTTAGATATTATTAGTATTTCCATTTCTCGATTAGATTTTTTTGATCAATTCGATGCCGCTCATGAGATTTTGTGATAGTTAGCTTAGACCCGATTGTGTGAACCTTGATTAAAGTTGAATGGTGTGATTTGGATTTTTATTTGTCTCATTTACATATGGGTAGTGACTTTCCCCACTAGGCCCTTATTCTATTCTAATTTCTCATCCACTCCAAACCCATCAGATGCCTCCGAGACGTGACCCGAGATTACCACCAGAACTTACCGAGTTGGTCCAGAACTAGAATGCCCTCATGTATATGCTCATCCAGAACCAGAACTAGAACCAGAACAACAACCCATCGCCACCACCCCTAGTTGACAACCTTACCCGTTTCTTGAGGTTGAACTCACCAGTATTCTCCAGCAGCACCGAGCCGATTGTCGCAGATGACTGGCTCTTCAAGATTGGAAGAGAGTTGACCACCGCAGGATGCACTAATGCTGAGAAGGTGCGTTTTGCCGCACATCAACTGGATGGACCAGTAGCTTCGTGGTGAGAAAGCTACACCACCACCTTCCCCATGGCCAATGTGACATGGGATCAGTTCCAGCAGGCTTTCCGCACCACACATGTTTCAGTTTGAGCCATAACTCTTAAGAAGAGGGAATTACACAACCTACGCCAAGGGAGTCGTTCAGTGGGTCGGTATGTGGATGAGTTCAGCCAGTTAGCCCGATACGCTCCAGGAGATGTGGTCACATATGCCGCTAAATAGGAGAAATTTCTAGAGGGACTGGACGATGATCTGGGACTTCAGTTGATCGTGGCCACCTTCAATAACTTTCAAGCGTTGATTGACAAGGCTCTCATTCTAGAAGGCAAGCAACAGTTGATACTAGATAGAGAACCGCAAGAGGAAGTACGGTCATGGAAAGTATAACTCTGGAGCTCAGGAGAAGCCCCGCTATACCCTGTACTCAGGAAATAATGGATCAGGATCCAGCAAGTATGGTGGACACAATCACCATAACCATGGAGGCCGTTCTCATCACAGAGGAAATGGACAAACCATAGTGGTCATAGAAATGGCAATGGGAATGGAGGAAACGACAATCAGAATCATTCCAACTCCGCAACACCTGCAAACAAAGATCTGAGTCACATTACCTACTTCAAGTGCAGGAAAACCAGACACTACGCCACCGAATGTCCCAAAGCGAACAATGTGAATGGTAATGGAAGCTCTAGAAGGAAGCCCAATCCTTTCACTAGAGGTCAGGCGAATCACGTCAATGTGGAGGAAATTGATGAGCAGCCCGATGTAGTTGTTGGTAAGTTTTTGATTAATGCATTTACAGCCCTTATTCTTTTTGACACCAGTGCATCGCATTCATTCATATCAAGGGGATTAGTGGACAAGGTTAAGTTGCTGACCGTATCCCTTAAGCCACCTATGTTAGTAAGTTCCCCAGGAGCAAAGACTATGGCTAGTCGGGGATGTTTTCAGTTGCCATTGACCATATGTAGACATGTTTTCCCCACAGACCTCATCATCCTAGAATCACAAGGATTGGACATGATCCTAGGCATGGATTGGCTATGCAAGTATGAAGGAAATATTGATTGTGCCAGTAAGTCGATTCTTCTCACCACCCCAGAGGGAAAATGGATCAAGTATGTGTTGAGGCATACACCAAGGTGGACTCAGGTGAATTCTCTTTTGGGAGTTGTTCAGGAGGAAGTAACAGTTGTGAAGGATTATCCCAATGCATTCCTAGAGGAATTGACAGGCATGCCACCAGACCGAGACATAGAGTTTTTAATTGAGTTGTTGCCAGGCATCGGACCAATATCCAAGAGACCATACCAGATGCCCGCAAATGATCTGGAGAAAATTAAGAAGCAAATTAAGGAATTATTGGAGAAAGTTTATATTCAACTGAGTTCATCACCTTGGGGATCCCCAGTGCTTCTAGTTGAGAAGGATGGATCCTTGAGAATGGTTGTAGATTATCATGCGTTGAATGAGGTGACGATCAAGAACCAATATCATCCACCAATGATCAATGATTTGTTTGACCAGCTGCAGGGAGCTAGACTTTTCTCCAAGATCGATCTTTGATCAGGATACCACCAGCTGGGGATCCGAGAGTGGGACATACCTAAGACAACTTTTATCATGAGGTATGGGCTTTATGAGTATACGGTCATGTCTTTCGGTTTGACTAATGCCCCTGCCTATTTTATGAGCATGATGAACAAGGTATTCATGAGTTTTTGTACAAGTTCGTCATGGTGTTCATTGATGATATATTGTTTACTCGAAGAATGAAGAAGAACACAAGGAAAATTTGCACTTGGTTCTCGAGAAGCTCCGGGAACATCAGTTGTATGCCATGTTCCGCAAATGCAAGTTTTGGTTGAAGGAAGTCGGATTTCTTGGACATGTTATAATAGGAGAAGGAATAGTATTAGACCCTTCCAAGGTTGAAGCCGCCACCAAATGGAAGGCACCCACCTCAGTTGGAGAGATATGTAGTTTCCTTGGACTCGCGGGATATTATCAGAGGTTCATTGAGAATTTCTCCAAGATCACGAAGCCTATGACAGAGGTATTGAAGAAATACACCAAGTTTAATTGGACCGAGGAATGTGAGGCCAGTTTTCAGGAGTTGAAGAAATGTTTGGTTACAACCCCGGTGCTAATTCTTCCGAATATACGCAAGCATTTTCAAGTATATTGCGACGCTTCTCGTCAGGGACTTGGAGACGTTCTTATGAAAGAGGGAAGAGTGGTTTCATATACCTCACGTCAGCTTCGACCTCATGAGTTGAATTATGGTACGCATGATTTGGAGTTAGCAGTCGTAGTGCATGCGCTCAAGAACTAGAGAGATTTTCTTCTCGGAAGTAGTTGTGATGTTTACACGGATCACAAGAGTTTGAAGTACATCTTCACTAAGGAGTTGAACCTCAGGAAAAGGAGATGGTTGGAGCTCATAAAGGATTATGACATGAGACTGCATTATCACCCAAGAAAGGCCAATTTCATGGTAGATGCTTTGAGCCGCAAGAGTTATGTTAATACTCTCACAACTGGAGGATTACCCCAGGAGTTAGCTGACGATCTCAGAGATCTTCGATTGGAGATAGTTCTGAGGGTTTTGTTGCAGCACTGAAAATTCAATCCACTTTGTTGGGAAGGATCTGAGAGTCCCAGAAGTTGGACAAAGGCATTGCGGAGATAAAGAAAAGAATGAACCAAGGAAAGGTAGAAGGATTTCGTGAGGATGAACATGGAACCTTATGGTTTGAGTAGCATGTTTACGTGCCCAATGACCCAGAGATCAGGAAGTTAATTCTTTAGGAGGCTCATGATTCGCCTTAGTCGATACACCCAAGCAACACTAAGATGTATTTGGACTTGAAGGAAAACTTCTGATGGACAGGCATGAAGAAGGATATTGCCGAGTATGTAGCAGTATGAGACGTATGTTAGAGAGTTAAAGCGGAGCATCAGAAACCAACATGATTACATTAGCCTTTGTCGATACCCGATTGGAAATGGGACAAACTGGGCATGGACTTCATCACCGGATTGCCCATGACTCGTTCAGGTTATGATTCCATCTGGGTTATAGTTGATTGCTTGACAAAGGTAGATCACTAAGGGAGTCCTAGATTAGGGGGTCCTCGGGCGTCCGGGCTACATGACATGGGCCGGACTGGTGGGCCGTGAAGATACAAGATAGGAGACTCCCCCCCATGTCCGGGTAGGACTCTCCTTTGCATGGATGGCAAGCTTGGCGTTCGGATATGAAGATTCCTTTCTTTGTAAACCGACTTTGTACAACACTAGGCCCCTCCGGTGTCTATATAAACCAGAGGGTTTAGTCCATAGAGGCAATCATAATCATACATGCTAGACAATTAGGGTTTAGCCATTACGATCTCGTGGTAGATCAACTGTTGTAACCCCTATACTCATCAAAGTCAATCAAGCAGGATGTAGGGTATTACCTCCATCAAGAGGGCCCAAACCTGGGTAAAACATCGTGTCCCTTGTCTCCTGTTACCATCAATCCTTAGACGCACAGTTCGGGACCCCCTACCTGAGATCTGCCGGTTTTGACACCAATATTGGTGCTCTCATTGAGAGTTCCTCTATGGCATCGACGACAGGATTGATGGCTCGCCTTGTTATAAAGGACAGTATCACTTCCGGAGAGGCCCTGGCCTCAGGCCAAACCCTCCGGCTGGGTAGCTTTACCATGGCCGCCCGTTCGGCCTTTAAGCCTATGATGATGACTTCCCAAGTCATCGAAAATTGTCTCAACATCGACCCCGAATACTCCAACAGTTGGATCCGGCGGATTTGTTGTCGTTAAGTGAACTCCCGGATCGCATCGCCGCCCTGGGGGTCACTACAGATTATGATCGGATTGGGTTTAAACCCGATTAGAGAGAAATCAAATCTCCACCGGTCACCCATCAGATAGCGGTCGTAGAGGAGCGAAACAACAACTCTTCCCCTATGCCGAAAACAAGCTATGTTCGGATTTCCGAGCTTAGAGAGCCGGACACTTGTTTGCGTAATACTCCCAGTCCTCCGAACTTAGAATCGGGCGTTCAGCCTAACGAACCATTGGAAATCCCGGAGCCCGAGCTAATAAATTGGGAAGTTTCTCTAACTCCGGACTCCGCATTGGGCCAAGGATCGGATTTAACGCCACCCACCCACCACAAGCAATATTCACCAAGCAATCCGGGTCCCCCAGATATATGCGACCTCATGTACGTATGCAGCAGCCTCGGGAAATAGTCCAACACTTTTGGGCCAGATTCCTACTTGTCAAGGACAAGATTAAAGGTTGCCGCGACGAGGACGCGATTTCAGCATTCCGCAATAATTGCACGGACGAAGGAATGCTCAACACCCTCAACCACCATTTCATACTACACTTAGCTGACTTGGCAATCATAGTACAGAAGTACTGCACAATGGAAAGCTCGTGGAAAACTCAGACAGCTCGCTAGGAACCAGCGGCCTTCTCGCCACCTCCCTGGCGGGCAAAAAGGATGCACCCTCACGGGGCAACCGACCCCGTAGGCAAGAAAATTAAACCCGTTATGTGACATGGAACCGTTCTTGAAGGATGGCTTGACAGGCCATGCAAAATACACACGACACCATATGCCGAACCAACCCACAGCCTCAGAGCATGTTGGATACTCCGGCAAGTGGCCAAGAGAGACGAGGACATCCTCACCAAAAATACCTCAGAGCAACACTCTCTGGAAGACGATGACTTCAGAGTATTGACGGTCTTCGAGACTTTCGCTTCAAACAATCGGTGCAAGAGAGCACTCCGTGACCTCACCGAAGTCTGCCAGGTCACAGCAATAAATCCCTGGAACGACGTGGCAATAAATTTTAATGCCAATGACGAACCAAATTTCCTTTCAGTCCGGGCACCAGCCGCCTTGGTCCTCAACCCAATTGTGGATGTCTTTCGACTCACTAAAGTGCTCCTGGACGACGGCAGCGGATTGAACCTCATCTACGAGGACATGCTCAATAAAATGCAAATAGACAGAAGCCGCACCGAGCAAAGTAATACGACCTTTCGAGGAATAATTCCTAGTCGGGAAGCAAGATGCGAGGGAAAAATCAAGCTCGACGTGGTATTCGGCACGCCGGAGAACTATCGGTCCGAAGAGATAACCTTCCAAGTGGCCCCTTTCAACAGTGGATATCATGCCCTGTTGGGGCGGGATACATTCACGTGCTTTCAAGCCATACCTCATTACAGGTACATGAAGCTCAATATGCCGGGGCCCAATGGTATAATCACTCTTGCCAGTGATCCGGACATAGCACTCCACACCGAAAAGAAAACTGCATCCCTGGCCTTTGAGGCACTATCCGAAGCCCTCGCGGCCGAAGAATTAACCGCACTATGCTCCACGGTAGACAGGGATGACGTAATCCTCGATAAGCGCCCCAAATCCACCTCCTTCAAACCAGCAGACTAAATAGTCAAATTTCAAGTTCACCTGGCGCACTCCAAGAAGACGCTTCCATCGGGGCATAGCTGGATCCGATAGTCGATGCTGCATTACGCGCATTCCTGCGCGAGAACTGGGACATATTCGCCTGGCACCCTTCTGACATGCCAGGAATCCCATGCAGGTTGGCCAAGCACAACCTCAATATACCGAAGGGATACAAGGCGGTTAAGCAAACACTACGACGCTTTTCCGAACACAAACGACAAGCTATGGGGGAGGAGCTAGCCAAGTTAATTGAGGTCGGGTTCATCAGAGAAATAAAACATCCGGACTGGCTAGCAAAACTGGTGATGGTACCAAAGAAGGATAAATCCTGGCGCCTGTGCGTCGATTTTAAAGACCTCAACAAGGCCTGCCCTAAGAATCCCTTCCCCCCCCCCACATCGATCAGATCATTGATGCTACTGCAGGACACGACTCACTGTGTTTCCTCGACTCATACTCCGGATACCATCAAATCAAAATGAAATAGTCTGATCAAGCCGCAATGGCATTCACTACCCTATACGGGCCCTTCTGCTTTAACATTATGCCCTTCAGGCTGAAAAACGCCGGTGCCACCTACCAACGCATGATTCAAACATCCCTGGAGAAAAAAATCTGCAAGACGGTCGAAGTGTATGTGGATGACGTCGTCATCAAAACTAAGCACGCCGAGTCACTAGTAGACGACCTGCGTCTCACATTCGACAACCTCCGAACATATGACATCAAGCTCAACCCGAAAAAGTGTGTCTTTGAAGTCCCCACCGGAAAACTGCTGGGCTTCATTGTTTCCAATAGAGGAATTGAGGCAAACCCAGCCAAAATCAGAGCTTTGTCACAATTGGCTAAACCAACAGACCTCAAATAGGTCCAAACACTAGCCGGATGCGTGGCTGCTTTAAGCCGCTTTATCTCCAGATTAGGAGAAAAAGCATTGCCACTATATCGCATGCTCCGACGCACCGACCATTTCAAATGGACGGACGCGGCAATGGCCGGACTGGAAGAAATAAAGGCTCTTTTAGCGAACAACCCAATCCCAGCCGCGCCAAATGTCGGTGAACCTATGTTATTATACATCTCTGCAACACACCAGGTGGTGAGTGCGGTGCTCGTCGTCAAACGAGAGGAGGACTGACATAAATTCCCACTTCAGAAACCGGTATATTATGTATCCACTGTCCTCACACCATGCAAATCCCTGTACCCTCATTACCAAAAGATAGCATACGCGGTCTTCATAGCATCCCAGAAGCTGCGGCACTACTTCCAAGAGTGCTTGATTACGGTGGCTTCCGAAGTACCACTCAATGACTTAATAAACAACCGCGACGCTACAGGCCGGATTGCTAAATGGGCCATTGAGCTCTTGCCATTTGACATCACATACAAACCACGCCGAGCCACTAAATCCCAAGTATTGGCTGACTTCGTCACCGAATGGACAGAGGCCGAACTCCCTAAAGAGTACGGTACATATTCCAATTGGGTTATGTACTTTAATGGCTCTAAAATGCTGGCCGGTTTAGGAGCGGGTGTCGTTTTAACGTCCCCCACAGGAGACACAGTCCAGTACGTACTCCAATTATTATACACAGACTCCAATAACGCAGTCGAATATGAGGCCTTGTTGCACGGTCTTCAGATGGCTATCTCCATGGGCATACAACGCCTGGAGGTGCGTGGGGATTCAAGCCTCGCAATATCCCAAATAAATGGAGACTTAGATGCCAAAGACCGAAGATGGCGGCCTATCGTAACGCCGTCCTCAAAATATCAGCTCAGTTCGAGGGACTCGAGTTTCATCATATGGCTCGAGAAAGTAATCAAGCGGCGGATGTCCTTGCTCGCATGGGTGCCAAGCGTGACCCCGTCCCGCCTAACATCTTTTTGGAAAGGCTCTTCAAGCCATCCGTGGTGTGGCATGATGAGAGCGGCAACACTAGTTTGGATCCGGTAATACCCATAAACTTCAAACACAATACCGATATCATCGGGGGCTCGGCCACGGAAACAACACCATCGGCCCATATAATATTGCCAGTAATTGCCCCATGGACTGAACCCTACTTGGCCTACCTTAACAGGTGAGAGGTCCCTGAGGACCAGAATGAGACCCGATGCATCGTTCGGCGCTCGAAAGCCTACAAGGTTCATGAGGGAGAACTATACAAGAAGAGTGCTACCAGAATACTTCAAAGATGTATCTTCAAAGAAGAAGGACGGCAGCTCCTGGCCGGAATCCATGCTGGTCTTGGCGGTCACCATGCCGCAGCTCAGTCCCTTGTAAGGAAAGCCTTCCGTACCGGTTTCTTCTGGCCAACGGCCCGAGCGGATGCACATGACCTTGTCCAACGTTGTGTGGGATGCCAGCTTTTCCCCAATCAAAGCCATATGCCGCCTACTGCCTTACAAACGATCCCCATTACGTGGCCTTTCGCGGTCTGGGGGCTTAATATGGTTGGACCCCTTAAAGGGGGAAGCCATAAGAAAAAATATTTGCTGGTCATGGTAGATAAATTCACAAAGCGGATAGAAGCCAACCCAGTTAAAACGGCTGAATCTAGACCAGTGATAGACTTTATATCCGGTGTCATACACCGTTATGGTGTCCCACATAGCATCATCACCGATAATGGCTCCAACTTTATAGCCAACAAAGTGAAAACATGGTGTGCTAACTTGGGCATTAAGCTCAATTATGCCTCCTTCTATCACCCCCAAACAAACGGTCAAGTCGAACGAGCCAATGGTCTTATCATGAGCGGCATTAAGCCCAGACTAGTATGGTCTTTAAAAGAGTCAGACAAACACTGGGTCGAGGAGTTTGACTCCGTACTCTGGGGGCTGCGAACCACGCCCAATCGCACTACCAGTTACACACCATTCTTCATGATGTACGGCGCGGA
Organism: Triticum dicoccoides; assembly: GCF_002162155.2. Lineage (NCBI taxonomy): Eukaryota > Viridiplantae > Streptophyta > Magnoliopsida > Poales > Poaceae > Triticum > Triticum dicoccoides. Next base: position 158,506,413 of record NC_041390.1, on the reverse strand, counting down.
GGCTGTTTTGCGCTGCGACATCATTCATGACTCACCTCGAGTGCGCATGGACGAAGAGAGAGAAGCCGAGCTAGATCGGCAGGACAGTATAGATGCCCTGGAGGAGGAGCGCGATGTTGCAAAAGCCCGTTCCGCATTCTATCAACAACAAGCTCGCATATACCAAAGAAGAGAAGTGCGAGCCACGACTTATAATGTTGGTGAACTCATTCTACGCTTACCAGAAAAGAAAAAGGACAAACTCAATCCCAAGTGGGAAGGTCCCTTCATTATAGACGAAGTTCTCACTGGAGGTGCGTACCATCTGCGCGATGCATCAGATAATCGCTTAGAGCCGAACCCGTGGAATGCCGCCAGACTCCGAAGATTCTATGCCTAGAGCTGGACTCGTTGTTCGTTTTCTGTTTCTCTTTTTTCCATTTTCTCTCTCTTTAAACTTTTTTCTTTAGCTTTATAGTAATTGTGCGGCTAGACCGCACACTTATGAGGTACACATCCTTAAATGTATACGCTCATAAAACCTGGGGGCTTCTTTTACAGAAGCTTATTATCACTTTCCGAGCATTAAGCTCTCCACATATATGTTATTTTCTCATATATACCTTTTCTTCGCCATTATATGCACCTTTATGACTTAAGTTTTTGCCAAGATGGGTTTCCTGGCTCTTGTGCTTATGCCCTACGTTCCCGTTAGTTCGACTAGGGCATACAGGGAGCACCTCTGCGATTGTTACAGCCGGGTCATCCGGACTTATACCTCAGACTGGGTGAAGCCGAAAGCTAGCGTTCTTAAAGAAATAATCGGTCTGCGGACTAAAGATGTTTTACCCTCATTGCACTATGAACCCCTAGATATTATGTATACTGTGATTTTTCAAATCGCAGTTCGGGCATGCATACTACCGCATGTCCACCCAGGGAAAGGAACCCTTAACGGAACTATTCTCTCTGGAAGATGTTTCTTACAATTAATAAGTAATATAACATAGCTAACCGAATACAACTTGTCTGTTCAAGCAACTATGACCCCTATGCCTGGTTTCCACACATGCCCCGGTATTTATTGCCGGTCCAGTATTCGGAAACACTCTGCACTTTCGGGTCCAAAGGTCGAAGCGAAAAGGTCTGCCATGAAAATCGTTTTACAATTCGGCTAGGGACAAAATTGTCAAATGAAGTACATAGTCAATTGGACGCAAAAACTTCTTCCTCTATACCGTCTAACAGGCTGTCCAGCTTACAATCCTATTGTGAAAACTTGGCGGCTATCTTTACTTGGTCATATACCAAGCTCAGTGGAACCTCTTGTCCATCCGACCCCCGAGGTCCGAGCCGGGCCATATGATTTGGATCAAGTCTGGTGTACTGTGTTTTCACCATGGCCCAGGCCTCTCGTGCGCCTTCCCAGCAAGCCGATATCTTCCATAATCTGAAGCGGCATCGAACTCCCTTGAATAGCTTTACCAGCTCATCCATACTTCTTGGAGGGGATGCGAATGTCCATAAAGACTTGGCAACGCCCCGCATCGCTTTCAGAGCTTGCTCATACACTTCGGACAGCTCTTGTACCAAATCGCCTTCGAAGCTGGATGCCTCTTCTTCGGGCCGCCCAGTCAAAATACCTATAGGAATAAACTTATCAGAAGTCGCCTCAGCAAACTGTACGACAATAAGTTGAAAGGCATACTGAATATGCCGCCTCGCAGCTTTTTGTTCTCCTTTAAAGCGTCTGCTAGTTGGGCCCGCACATCCTTCAGCTCTTTGCAGAGCTGGGTATGGGCATCCTGTAGCTTGTTCTTTTCGTCCCTGGTCCATGTCAGTACACGTTGTCCGGCGGCCTCTTGCCTTTCGGCATATTCCTTCTCCACTTGCGCGACCTTTAGCTTCTCTTCCATCTGAGCCAACGAGCCTGCAATCATATAAATGCAGCAATGTTTATTCGTATAAACACGACTGGCACATGATTACATTTTCCAGATAAAAGGGAACCTTACTAGTCGGTGCCTCCTTGGACTTCCCCAGTTCGGCGGTAACAACAGTTAGCTGGGTCCGGCACTGTTCCAGCTCCTGAGATAGCATGTTGTTCTTCTCCGTGAGTGCCCGATTATACAATGATCCTTAAATCAGTTGTCTCAACTTCTTCAAGTCTCGGGGGCTACTGGTATATTATTACCGACAATGCATACTTACCCGCATATCCTTCAAGTACTGGCCAGTGGCTCTGGCAACCCCATCCCGAGCAGCTCGGATATACGCATTAGCCGAACTGAAGGCATTGAACGCCTCTTCAGTAAAGCTGGGGTCGCAAAGAGCGGCCCTCCGTCGCCGATGATTCATGGCGCTCTCTACTTCAGAGTTCATGATGGACACATCATCTGAATCATCTGAAGGAGGACAATCCGGCGTCACTCCCATATCAGCCCCTGCCCTAGAAGCAGGGTCTGGAACCTGATTGGTAGAGGCGCGACCTGCAGGATTCCCGGACATAGTCCGGCGAACACTCTTCCTGATAAAACACAATGGACAATGTCACAGTTCGATGTGAATGCCAGGGGGCGTATTCAAATCCATACCTCTTTGATGAAGGCTCGGCCATGTTGTCATTTGACTTCCTCTTCGAAGTCCCGCCCGGCGCAGGCGCCGCTCTCTGATGAGACGCCTCTGGCGTAGCATGACGCGCTGAGCGCCTCCCCTTTGGAGCACGAGACAGTGCGGGGGTGAGGCATTATGAGGAAGCTCTTTTGGAGGAGATTCTCCTTGGGCACTTACGTGAGAAGATGGCAGGAGGCCGGGGTAATCGGCTACAATGACCACTTCTGTGCCGTTGTAGCTCGCCTGATAGAAGACCCCCTCCTTGAGATCTACAAATATATCCAGATCCTCCTCAAAACCAAGATCTCAGTCCCAAATATCATTCTCCGGCTACAGAGCAGGGCTATAGATCCCCGCAGTGGCCTTCCACCATTCCTGTTTAAACTTGGTCGGTTTGAGTCCAACTAGTTGCAACTTAGGATGAGGATTGAATAACATTCTGGATTGAAAGCTTACCCAGCTAGGGGGGTTGTACATGGAGAAGCCGTCCCGACACTAAAGGCAGGTAAATTCTTCTTTCTCCCCTTTATAAAGATCCACCAGCACCGCGGCCGGGGCGGCAAAGTTATCCGGACCCTTGCGCCCGTAGCGAGATGTATCATCCTCCCCGTTGAAGTTCCACATGGGGAGTCCTCTGGATTGAAGTGGCTGGACGCCTCGCGTTATGGAAATTGCCATGACCTCAATCATGGATAGTCCGGATTGGGCAAGTATTTTTATCTTGTCCATTAACATCTTGACTTCCGCGCTATCTTCCTCCTCGAGGCTCCGTGGGCACCACCTATGGCGTTTCTTCAGTGGAACACTGGAAAATTCGGGAAGGCGCATTCGGACTGGGTCGGGGAGAGCGACGTCTTCAATATAAAACCACTCCGAGGGCCACTCTTCAGACGCCTTATTCAATGTGCCAGACAGGTATCCGGTTCTAGCTATGCGCCATATCTCGGTGCCGCCCACCTTGAATATGGATCCCTTTTGGCAGCGAGGGACAAGGTAGAACAATTTCCTCCATAACTCAAAATGGGCCTCGTAGCCTAGGAACAGCTCGCAAAGAGCAACGAAGCCCGTGATGTGCAGAATGGAGCCCTGTGTGAGATTGTGCAGTTGGAGCCCATAATACTCCAGGAGACCTCGGAGGAAAGGGTGGATTGGAAATCCAACGCCTCTTAGTAGAAAGGAAACGAAGCACACTCGCTCCCCTTCAGTAGGATTGAGGAAGTTTTCTGCCAGGGCTTCGCCATTGATGGAAGTTAACCCCGCCCGAACGGGGACTAGATCCGCGGGGGGAAGATACCCCTGCATCTGAAGCTTGGTCAGTTGGGCGTGGGATACCGAGCAGCTCTCCCAATTGCCTTTTTGTGGGCCATGATGGTGTGAGGAAGAACTGGGAACTCCAGCCATGTTTGCGCGGTTTCCTGTGGCAAGCTCTAAGGATTTTCACCTGGTGTGGAATGGCATCTGTGATCCATTCTCCTTAAATAGACACCTTCCCTGCAAAGTCAGGGTGTTATCTGTAAAAAACACTTGGACCTTTCATATTCGTCTGACACGTGGAAGCGGAGGCGATGGTGGTGCAGAAGCCGAAGGGTATAATGTTTAATATGAAGCCAAAGTTGTCTGCGGTATCAAGGGGAGCCTGCTTTATGAGGCCGGAGATATAGATGCCGGATACTGCGTTGTTGCCGAATAAAGTTCTTTTTGTTCAAATTGCTTTGAAGTGTTCGGAGGAGGAACCCGCCTTGCAATGCCGAAGACAATCTGCACGCCTGACACGTCATCATTGAAGCCTGGTTCAGGGGATACTGAGGGAGTCCTAGATTAGGGGGTCCTCGGGCGTCCGGGCTACGTGACATGGGCCGGACTGGTGGGACGTGAAGATACAAGATAGAAGACTCTCCCCCGTGTCCGGATAGGAATCTTCTTTGCGTGGATGGCAAGCTTGGCATTCGGATATGAAGATTCTTTTCTTTGTAAACCGACTCTATACAACCCTAGGCCCCTCCGGTGTCTATATAAACCGGAGGGTTTAGTCCGTAGAGGCAATCATAATCATACAGGCTAGACAATTAGGGTGGTAGATCAACTCTTGTAACCCCTATACTCATCAAAGTCAATCAAACAGGACATAGGGTATTACCTCCATCAAGAGGGCTTGAACCTGGGTAAAACATCGTGTCCCTTGTCTCCTATTACCATCGATCCTTAGACGCATAGTTCGGGACCCCCTACCCGAGATCTGTCGGTTTTGACACCAACACTCACTTCATCCCCGTGAAAACCACATATACGAGTGCTAAGTTTGCCAAGATATATCTGACCAGGATCCTATGTCTGCATGGAGTTCTGAGGGCCATCGTATCAGATAGAGGAACACAGTTTACCGCAAAGCTTTGGAATTAGTTACATGAAACTTTGGGTACCAGGCAAGATTTCAGTACAACCCTTCATCCGCAGACAGATGCGCAGATCGAGAGAGTTAATAAAATTCTGGAGGACATATTGAGAGCTTGTGCACTAGATTATGGATCTAGTTGGGATGATAATTTACCTAATGTAGAGTTCTCATACAACAATAGCTACCAAACCAGTTTGAAGATGGCCCCTTTCGAAGCTTTGTACAGAAGGAGGTGCAGGACACCATTGATATGGGATGAAGTCGGAGACCATAAATTGTTTGGACCAGATTTAAACAGGGATTCGGAGGAGAAGGTCAAGTTGATCCGTGACAGACTCAAGATAGCTCAGTCCAAGTAGAAGAGTTATGCTGATACTAAACGCAAGGAGGTAACCTATGAAGTCGGAGATAGAGCATATCTTTGTGTGTCGCCACTTCGAGGAGTTAAACGATTTGGAGTAAAAGGAAAGTTCGCACCATGGTTTGTGGGGCCATACAGAGTCTTGGAACGCATGGGTGAAGTTGCCTACAAGTTGGAATTACCCGAAGGTTTTTCAGGACTTCATTATTTTGTTTCACATTTCCCAGTTGAAGAAGTGCCATGCGGAGATGGTCGATATTCCTCTGAGAGATACAGTGCCCCTGGAGGCAATTTAGTTGGAGAGTGACCTGACTTACGAGGAGAAACCCATCAAGATTCTTGAGTTTGCCAACCGAGTAACCCGCAGTGTGATACCATGTAAACAGCCGCTCTGCGGATATCCGTAAAAAAATAGCCGCTCTACATATAGAGATGGCGGCGGCGGCCTAGGCAGCGGCTACCGGAGAAGAGGTCAATCCTGGGTCGATGGGCGGTGGCGGCATCATAGGAGGTCAATCCTCGGTATGCGGTGGGAGATAGGAGGAGCTCAACCATCGAGGTCGGCGGCGGCGTGATTCGAGCACATCCATCACGGTCGATGGCGGGATAGTGGAGGTCGAACATCAGGCGGCAGCCGCACTAAGCTTTGCTCCTCAACCCTGCTGTCTCGGTGTGCCGCCGCATCGCGCTTCTCTGTCTGGTAGGTGGAGGTCACTGCGCGGCTAATTAATTAAGGTATTCTTTTCATGAGTGGCTTAATTAAGGTATTCAATTCCTAAGGGTAGTGTTGTACTAGTACTCTGCATGTAAATTGATTGGCCATTAATTTTTGTTATTGCATGTCTGGATAACAATATGGAGTGCCCTCGGTAATTATGAAAATAAAACCTTGTGATTTATGCACACATCTTTGGGCAGCATTTAATCCGTTTATTAATGTTGTCATTTTGTTTTTAATTGCCATTCATGTGGTGCAGATGGAACGATCTCGATGGATGAAGGATCAGAAAACCACGGATTTTATCAGTGGCATGACAGAGTTAATGAATTTGGCTGAAAGTACAAAGAGGAGAATTGGTGATGTGGATTACATCATGTGTCCATGTACTGATTGTGCCAATACAAAGTCACATCAAGTTGCACATGTCCAGTGGCACTTAGTCTCTCGGGGATTCATGGATGGATATACACATTGGACCAGACCCGGTGAAGAGGAGGTCATGGATGAAGATACCCAGGGCTGCAAGATGCCAAACCCTGATCAGTGTCACATGGATGTTGAATCTAACATGAGGGCAGAGGCGTCAAGCTCCCAATGGAACACCGGAAAGCCGAAACGCCCACAGGAAAACCAAGACATTGACGCAGATGACGACGATCTTGATATGCTAGATTTTGCTGCTATGATTGCATATTTCGAGGGCCCAAAAAGGATACGATTGGGTACAAGGATCTCCCAACCATTGATGTGGACTCCAAGAAAGAATTATATCCAGTTTGCAAAAAAATATATTCCAGGTTGAGTGCCACCCTGGCGCTTCTCAGATTTAAAGCAGCAAACAGCCTATCAAACAAGGGCTTCACAAATATGTTAGGTCTTTTCAAAGAAATTCTTCCAGAAGATAATGTGCTCCCCAAAAGCATGAATGAAGCGAAGAAAATTGATTGCCCATTGGAACTTGAAGTACTAAAGATACATGCTTGTGTGAATGATTGTATATTGTACCGTGGTGAGTACAAAGATTTGCATGCATGTCCCACATGCAAGCATGCACAATACAAGCACATGAGAGCAAATGACAAGTACAAATTGGACGATGAGGTAAAGACATGAATCCCATTCAAGGTTGTTTGGTACTTGCCTCTAATTCCAAGGTTGAGGCGTTTGTTTGCAAACCCTAGAGAGGCAAAGAGGTTGTCGTGGCATCATGATGAGCGAATTGCAGATAAGTATATGAGGCACCCGAAAGATGGGGCTCAGTGGGAATTAATTGACAACCAGTTAGAAGACTTTTCCAAGGATCCTAGAAGTATAAGGCGCGGGGAGTGTACTGATAGGATGAATTCTTTTGGCGTTATGAGCACCAATCACAGCACATGGTCGGTGCTTGTGTGCATATATAACCTAGCTCCTTGGTTGTGTATGAAAAAAAATACATTATGATGTCAATGATTATCCAAGGCCCAAGGCAACTTGGAAATGACATCGACATTTACTTTCAGCTACTAGTAAAAGAACTGCTGACAGTGTGGATAGATGCGCGTGCTGTAAAATGTTATGATGCATGCTTACAAAAAGGAGATCGTTGATCTACATGTGATGCTGGTGCACACCATTCAAGATATGCCTACATTAGGCAACACATTGGGGCAAAACAAAGGGAGATGTAGGGTGTGTAACATGCATGGATAGGACAACTAGCAAAAGACTCCCCAACTCGCACAAAATTGTGTATTTGCATCATCGTAGGTTCTTACGGAAAAATCACCCATATCGAAAGATGAAGCTGAATTTGATGGTACGACAGAGGTAGGTGTGGGCCCAAGACCCTATGATGGGGAGGTGGTCCAGAACATGGCTAAAAAAATTAATGTTGTACTTGGCAAGAACCACCCTTTGACGGTGAAATAAACACCCAAGGGTCAAGTGTTTAAGAAGAAATTGGTGTTCTGGAATTACCTTACTAAGACATTCTACGTGTATGTCACTGCATCGATGGCATGCATGTAGAGAAGAACGTATGTGAAAGAATCCTTAGTACTCTACTCAAGATTAAAGGTAAAATAAAGGATGGTGACTGAGGGAGTCCTGGATAGGGGGTCTCCGGACAGCCGGACTATATCCTTCGGCCGGACTGTTGGACTATGAAGATACAAGATTGAAGACTTCGTCCCGTATCCGGATGGGACTCTCCTTGGCGTGGAAGGCAAGCTAGGCAATACGGATATGAAGATCTCCTCCCTTGTAACCGACTCTGTGTAACCCTAGCCCCTCTAGTGTTTATATAAACCGGAGGGTTTAGTCCGTAGGACAACATATGCAATCATACCATAGGCTAGCTTCTAGGGTTTAGCCTGTAAGATCTCGTGGTAGATCAACTCTTGTAATACTCATATCATCAAGAACAATCAAGCAGGACATAGGGTATTACCTCCATCAAGAGGGCCTGAACCTGGGTAAACATCGTGTCCCCTGCTTCCTGTTACCATCCGCCTTAGACGCACAGTTCGGGACCCGCTACCCGAGATCCACCGGTTTTGACACCGACATTGGTGCTTTCATTGAGAGTTCCATTGTGTCGTCACCATAAGGCTTGATGGCTCCTTCGATCATCAATAGCGATGTGGTCCAGGGTGAGGTTTTCCTCCCCGGACAGATCTTTGTATTCGGCGGCTTCGCACTGCGGGCCAATTCGCTTGGCCATCTGGAGCAAGTCAAGAGCTATGCCCCTGGCCATCAGGTGAGATTCGGAAACTTAAACTACACTGCTGACATCCGCGGAGACTTGATCTTCGACGGATTCGAGCCCGTGTCAGGTGCGCTGCACAGTCACGACGAACACGACATAACTCTGCCGTCGGACAGTGTTCGGGAGATCGCATCTGCAACTCCTCCGTCCTTCAATCTGGAGCAAATTGCGCCATCCAAGGACGGAGGGATAGACCCTGCCATGGAGGCTGCACTCTCAGTGGCGATGGAGCCGGATACTGACTTCACCCCTTACGAGAGCCGTGTCTCCGAACCACTGGATTCGTCTCTGGCCATGGACTCCGAGCCGCCTGCATCCGGACCCATCGAATCCAACTGGGCACCGATCATGGACTTCACCTCTGCGGATATGTTTCAGCACTCGCCTTTCGGTGATGTGCTAAATTCATTAAAATCTCTCTCCTTGTCAGGAGAACCTTGGCCGAACTATGTCCGGCTAGAATGGGATACGGACGACGAAGAAATTCGTTGCCCGCCCACCACCTACTTAGTAGCCACTGTCGACGACTTAACCGACATGCTCAACCTCGACTCCGAAGACATCGATGGCATGGACGAAGATGCAGGAGAAGAACAGGATCCAGCGCCCACAGGGCGCCGGACAACCACTTCATCACATGACATATACATGGTGGATACACCCAAAGAAGGCAATGGCGAAGATACAACGGAGGATGGCCCCTCCAAGAAGCAACCCAAGCGCCAACGTCAGCAGCGCCTCTCTAAGTCCCACCATAGAAAAAACAACGATAACAGCGCAAGAGAAAATAACACTCCAGTCGACTCCAGAGGAAACGACGACCACATTGCCCCGGGAGGAGAGCACGATGAAGCTGCAAGCGGCGAACATAGTACGGATCCAACGTCCGAACACGGCAATGCCGAGGATAACCCTCATCAACCCCATCTGGGGAGGAAAACAGTCCAGACGAAGATGCACACATCATCCCAGAAACGCACTTGGAGCAAGAGAACCTCCGCAGAAGGCTTATTGCCACAACGAGGAGTCTGAAGAAGCAGAAGCAAAGGCTTAAGGCCGCACAAAACACATTCAACACCAGGTGGAACAAAGTGCTCGATAGGGAAGCAAAGTATGGTGACAAAGAGCTATCCAAAACGCAAGCTGTTGCCCGAATTCGATGACGAGGCCTTAGAGCCCACACAGCCAAATAATGAAATGGCCAAATGACCGGACCCACCACCTTGTGACCGCGATAGAGCGGATAACAAATACGCACATAAGTCAACACACGATGTACGTGAGGACTTGCGCCAAAAAATCCGGTGCGACCAGATCCATCTATGGATCTAGGAAGCGTGCTCCGGCACAAAATCAAAACCAAATAGCACAACTGTCTGAACGCCATGGTACATCCAAGTACAGGGGTGCCACACACCCCCTATGTTTCACCGATGAGGTGCTGGACCATGAATTCCCAGAAGGATTCAAACCAGTGAACATAGAAGCGTACAACGGGACCACAGACCCTGGGGTCTGGATTGAGGACTTTATCCTCCATATCCATATGGCTCGCGGAGACGATCTCCATGCCATTAAATACTTGCCCCTCAAGCTTAAAGGACCAGCTCGGCACTGGCTGAAAAGCCTCCCCGAAAACTCAATTGGAAGTTGGGAGGAGCTCGAGGACGCTTTTCGGGCTAATTTTCAAGGGACCTACGTCCGACCTCCAGATGCAGACGATTTAAGTCATATAATTCAACAGTCGGGAGAGTCCGCCTGAAAGCTTTGGAACATGTTTCTCACCAAGAAGAACCAAATCGTCGACTGTCCGGACGCCAAAGCCTTAGCAGCTTTCAAACACAGCGTCCGAGACGAATGGCTCGCCAGACACCTCGGCCAAGAAAAACCGAGAACAATGGCAGCTCTAACAAGTCTCATGACCCGCTTTTGCTCGGGCGAAGCCAGCTGGTTAGCCCGCAGCAGCACCAGCGACCCAAGCAGATCTGAAGTTAGGGATGGCAATGGAAATCCACAACACAATAAAAGCAAGCATTGAAATAAAGAGGATAGCCCACATAATACGGCGATAAACGCCGGATACAGGGGCTCTCGACCGGGTCAGCGGAAAAAGCCTTTCAAAGGCAGCAGAGATGGACCATCTGGCCTAAACAAGATTCTTGGCAAACTAAGATTCATGGCACCACCGATAAACCTGCAAATCACACCCACAGAGAATGTTGGGTCTTCAAGCAGGCCGGTAAGCTAAACGCCGAACACAAGGGGGGGAGACACCAAGCAAAGACGAGGATGGACCTCGCTAGCAAAGCACTGGAGGACAGAAAAAATTCCCACCAGAGGTTAAAATAGTCAACATGATCCATGTGACAAAGAGGAAAAGCAAACATGCACTCCGAGACACATGCGCCATAGAGCCCGTCACCCCTAGGTTCAACCCCTGGTTGGCCTGCCCGATCACTTTTGATCCCGGGGATCACGCGACAAGCATCCGACACGAAGGATTGGTTGCCTTGGTGTTAGACCCAATAATAAGCGGATACCATCTCACACGAGTCCTCATGGACGACAACAGTGGTCTAAACCTGGTATATCAGGACACAGTCCGAAAATAGGGATAGACCCATCAAAAGTAAGCCACCGTACTACTACCTTCAAGGGAGTAATACCAGGCCTAGAGGCCCGCTGCACGGGCTCTCTATTACTAGAGGTTGTATTCGGTTCTTCCGACAACTTCCGAAGCGAAAGGTTAAATTTGTACATCGCTCCATTCCGAAGTGGCTATCAGGCACTACTCGGAAGAGCGGCTTTCGCTCGTTTTAATGCAATCCCGCATTACGCTTCTCTCAAGCTTAAGATGCCCGGTCCACGTGGCACCATCACAGTTAGAGGAAATACTAAGCATGCTCTATGCGTGGAAGAATGTGCGGCGGCTTTAGCCACCGAGCACTAGACGGCCTCACCAACCAGAAAAAATGACAGGTCGTCAAGACCACGGACATGGTTAGATGAGTCCAGTGCACCACTACATATACATGAGATTGGTTTGATAATCAAGCCCTCCTAGACGGTACCAGGGGCTTCCCGCGTGTAATCAGGGCTAGTCCGGCTCATAGAGGGTGTTCTGGAAATTACCTTACTGGGACATTCTACGTGTATGTCACTGCATCGATGTCATGCATGTAGAGAAGAACGTATGTGAAAGCATCCGTGGTACTCTGCTCAAGATTAAAGGTAAAAGAAAGGATGGTGACGGTTGACGGCTCGATATGCTTGTTGATCAATCAAAACGCAATAGTGAAGCAGAAGATGATGACAAATTCATCAAAGCTCGCCGGAGTTACAATTTTAGTACAAAAGAAGCAGCACAGTTCTTCACCTATTTGTTGTCAATTAAGAAACCCTCTTCCTACTCCGCAAACATCAGAAGTCTCGTGGATGTGAGCTTAGGTAAAATGAAGTTGGGACACATGAAGTCACATGATTGCCATGTAATGTTGACACAAATCCTCCCGGCGGCCATCAGGAATCTGATGGACAAAGATATAAGAAACGCACTCATTGAGCTCTTTGATTTCTTCAACCAACTATGGCAGGAAGTTGTAGATCCTGAAGAGTTGGATCATATGCAAGATGATATTGCAAGAATATTTTCCACCCTAGACATGTTTTTCCCACCGTCATTCATTGATGTCATGGTCCATCCCACTGTGCACCTTGTCGACGAGATAAAGTATTGTGGTCCTGTGTTTCTTCGCAACATGTATCCCTTCGAGCGGTTCATGGGAATACTGAAGCGCTTTTGTCAGAACCGAAACCATCTAGAGGCAAGCATCCTACAAGGTTATACTGCAGAGGAGGTGGTTGAGTTTTGCACTAAATACATGAAACAAAGACCTATAGGTTTGCCCCTCTCCCGCCATGAGGGAAGGCTGGAAGGTAAGCCTGTACTCGCTGGTACGCAAATGGCTGCACCCGGAGAATTGGCAGAGAAAGCCCATTTGACGGTACTGCTTAACAGCCCAATTCTCAGCGCTTATGCCGAAGAACACATGGCAGAGATATGCCAAAGCTTCTTACCAATGGTGACTTCATCAGATGTGGGGATGAAGGAGCACACTAAGAACTATGCCGAATGGCTGAAGAATCGTTTGGCACAAGGATCCATCGATGACATTGCTACGTGGTTGGCACAAAAGCCATCACCTACGGTGTTGATGTACCAAGCATATGACAAAAATGGATACACGTTCTACACTGAGGAACGTGATTAGAAGACCTCATATCATAACAACGTTGTTTGAATAGAATTCATGACTGTAGATGAAGCTGATAAAAGGGTATGCTATGGAACCATCAAAGAGATTTGGGAGCTTAACTATGTGAAAGTTAAGGTGGCATTATTCAAGTGCGCATGGATCCCTCTTGGTCATCTAAAGGTTGATGATTACAGGAAGACCTGTGTTAGCAGGACAACGATGGCAGATCATGCAAACCCGTTCATTCTTGCCAGCGATGCTACCGTGATGTCTACTATGCAACTTTATTCTTGTAGACATGTGTTGGGCCTCCAAGCGCAGAGTTTTGTAGGACAGTAGCAATTTTCCCTCAAGTGTATGATCTAAGGTTTATCAATCTGTGAGAGGTGTAGGATGAAGATGGTCTCTCTCAAACGACCCTGCAACCAAATACAAGAAATCTCTTGTGTCCCCAACACACCCAATACAAATGGCAAATTGTATAGGTGCACTAGTTCGGCGAAGAGATGGTGATAAAAGTGTAATATGGATGGTAGAAATATATTTTTATAGTCTGAATAAATAAAAGCAGCAAGGTAACAAATAGTAAACAGGCACAAAAATGGTGTTTCAATGCTTAAAAACAAGGCCTAGGGTCCGTACTTTCGCTAGTGCAATCTCTCAACGGTGCTAACATAGTTGGATCACATGATTTTCCCTCAAAGTACAGTAAAGAATCACTCCCGAGTTCCTATTAGCGGAGAACAAAATATAGGAATTGTTTGTAGGGTGTGAAGCCACCCGAAAGCTATTCTCTCTGATCGATCTATTCAAGAGTTCATACTAAAATAAACAAATCTATTGTTTCCGTTCGATCTATCCTAGAGTTCGTACTAGAGTAACAAGAAAGCATATTCATATTCATAACACTCAATCCACACAAAGAACTATAAAGAGACCCCGAAGTTTCCGTCGGAGAAAAACGTGCATCAACCCCTATGCATAGATTACCCCAACATCACCGCGGGAATCTGCGAGTTGAATGCCATAACATATATCAAGTGAATCAATAAGATACCCCAATTGTCACCTCAAGTATTCATACCGCAAGACATATATCATGTGTTATCATCTCTGAATATTCAATACGACATGACAAAACTTCAAAGGGTAAAGATTCAATTCATCACAACAAGAGTATAGAGGGGAGAAACATCATATGATCCGACTATATTAACAAAGCCCATGATATAGATCACGAGAGAGAGAGAGAAAAAAAACACATAGCTACTGGTACAAACCCTCAGCCTCGAGGGTGGACTACTCCCTCCTCATCGTGGTGGCCGCCGGAATGATGAAGATGGCCACCGGAGTTGATTCCCCCTCCGGCAGGGTGCCGAAACGGGTCTAGATTGGTTTTCGGTGGCTACGCAGCCCTGTGGTGGCAGAACTTCTGATCTAGGTTAACCCCAAGGGGTTTCGGAATATTTGGGAATTTATACTGCAAAGAAGGGGTGCGGGAGGCCACCGAGGTGGGCACAACCCACTTGGGTGCGCCAGGGGGCCCTGGCGTGCCCTGGTGGGTTTTTCCCCCCTCGGGGCACCCCCCAGGTGAGGGAGTCCTGGATTAAGGGGTCCTCGGGATAAAAGCTGGTCAAGCAAACACTGTGGCGCTTTTCCAAACCTCAGTATTCTGCAATAATTGCACGAATGAAGGAATCCTCAACGCCATCAACCGCCGTCACGTATCACACTTTGCTGACGGCAACCATAATACAGAAGTACTGCGCAATGGAAAGCGTCTGGAAAGCTCAATTAGCTCGCTAGGAACCACCAGTTTCCACTCAACCCCTCATCCGGGAAAAAAGGATGCACCCTCGCGGGGTGCCCGTCCCAGTAGTAAAGAAATCGAAGCCCATCACGGGGCGCGGAACTGTTCTAGAGGGATGGCTCGATAGGCCATGCAAAATACACACGACACCGGATACCATACCAGCCCACAGCCTTAGAGCATGTTTGATGCTCCGGCAAGTGGCCAAGAGCGGCGAGGATATCCTCACCAAAAACACCGAGGAGCAACTCCCCCTGGAACACGACAGCCACAAAGTATTGATAGTCTTTGAGACTTTTGCTTCAAACAATCGGCTCAAGAGGGCACTCCGCGACCTTGCCAAAGTCTGCCAAGTCGCACAAATAAATCCTTGGAATGACACGGCCATAACTTTCAACGCCAGTGGCGAACCAAAAGTCCGGTCAGTCCGGGCACCAGCTGCCTTGGTCCTCAATCCAATTGTGGACGGCTTTCGGCTCACTAAAGTGCTCATGGACGATGGCAGCAGACTAAACCTCATCTACGAGGACACACTGAATAAAATGGAAATAAACAGGAGCCGCATCGAGCATAGTAATACAACCTTCTAAGGGATCATTCCCAGCCGGGAGGCACGATGCGTGGGGAAAATTACACTCGATGTAGTATTCGGCACGTCAGAGAACTATCGGTCTGAAGAGATAGCCTTCCAAGTGGCCCCTTTCAACAGTGGATATCATGACCTATTGGGGCGAGATGCATTCGCACGCTTTCAAGCTATGCCTCATTATGAGTATATGAAGCTCAAGATGCCCGGGCCCAACGGTATTATCACTCTTGCTAGTAATCCGGACATAGCCCTCCGCGCTGAAAACAAAACAGCATCCCTAGCCCTCGAGGCACTGTCTGAGGCCCTCGCGGCCAAAGAGTTAACCGCACTATGCTCCACGGTGGATAGGGACAACGTAATCCTTGATAAGCGTCCCAAATCAACCTCTTTCAAACGAGCAGACGAAATAGTCAAATTCCAAGTCCACCCGACGGACCCCAAGAAGACAGCTTCCATCGGGGACAACTGGACCCAACGGTTAACGCCGCACTATGAATGTTCCTCCGCGAGAATTGGGATATATTCGCTTGGCACCCTTCTAATATTCTAGGAATCCCACGCAGGCTAGCCGAACACAGACTCAATATACTGAACGGATATAAGCCGGTCAAGCAAACACTGCGACACTCTTCTGAACCTAAACGACAAGCCATGGGGGAGGAGCTAGCCAAGTTAATCGAGGCCGAATTCATCAGAGAAATAAAACACCCGGACTAGCTAGCAAACCTGGTGATGGTACCAAAGAAGGACAAATCCTGGCGCCTGTGCGTCGACTTCAAGACCTCAATAAGGCTTGCCCTAAGGATCCCTTCCCCCTCCCCCGCATCGATCATATCATTGATGCTACCGCAAGACACGACTCATGGTGTTTCCTCGACGCATACTCCGGATACCATCAAATGAAGATGAAGGAATCCGATCAAACCGCAACGACATTCATCACCCCATACGGGCCTTTCTGCTTCAACACTATGCCCTTTGGGCTTAAAAACGCCGGCGCCACCTACCAACGCATGATTCAAACATGCCTGGAGCACCAAATCGGCAAGACAGTGGAAGCATATGTGGATGACGTCGTCCTCGAAACTAAACACGTCGAGTCGTTAATAGATGACTTGCATCTCACATTCGACAATCTCCGGACATATGACATTAAACTCAATCCGGAAAAGTGTGTTTTCAGCATTCCCGCCGGAAAGCTGTTGGGCTTCATCGTTTCCAATAGAGGAATTGAGGCAAATCCATCCAAAATCCGCGCTTTTTCACAATTGGCCACGCCAACCGACCTCAAACAGGTCCAAAAACTAGTCGGATGTGTGGCAGCTTTAAGCCGCTTTATCTCCAGACTAGGAGAAAAAGCATTGCCACTTTATCGCCTTCTCCAACGTACCTACCACTTCGAGTGGACGGAAGCGGCAACGGCCATACTGGAGGAAATAAAGGCTCTTTTAGCAAGCAACCCGATCCTGGCCGCGCCAAACGTCGGTGAACCTATGTTATTATACATCTCTGCAACACACCAGGTGGTGAGCGTAGTGCTCGTCGTTGAGCGAGAGGAGGACGGACACAAGTTCCCACTCCAGAAACCGGTATACTACATATCCACTATCCTTACACCATGTAAATCCCGGTACCCTCATTACCAAAAGATAGCATATGCAGTATTCATGGCATCCCGGAAGCTACGACACTACTTCCAAGAGTGCTCAATTACAATGGCTTCCGACGTACCACTTAATGACATAATAAATAACCGCGACACTACGTGTCGGATTGCTAAGTGGGCTATTGAGCTCCTACCATTTGACATAACATACAAACCACACCGGGCCATTAAATCACAAGTATTGGCTGACTTCGTCGCCGAATGGACAGAGGCCGAACTCCCTAAAGAGTGCAGCACATATTCCAATTAGGTCATGTACTTTGATGGCTCTAAAATGCTGGCCGGTTTAGGAGCAGGCGTCATTTTAACATCCCCCACTGGAGACACAGTCCAGTATGTATTCCAAATATTATACACAGACTCCAACAATGCAGCCGAATACAAGGCCTTATTGCACGGTCTTCGGATGGCTACCTCCATGGGCATACAACGCCTGGAGGTGTGATGACCCACACGTGTAGGGGGATCTATCGTAGCCTTTTCGATAAGTAAGAGTGTCGGACCCAACGAGGAGCAGAAGGAAATGATAAGCGGTTTTCAGCAAGGTATTCTCTGCAAGCACTGAAATTATAGCTAAGAGATATTTTTGTGATAAAGTAATTTGTAACGGGTAACAAGTAATAAAAGTAAATAAGGTGCAGCAAGATGGCCCAATCCTTTTTGTAGCCT
Source organism: Triticum dicoccoides (assembly GCF_002162155.2). Classification (NCBI taxonomy): domain Eukaryota; kingdom Viridiplantae; phylum Streptophyta; class Magnoliopsida; order Poales; family Poaceae; genus Triticum; species Triticum dicoccoides. The sequence continues at coordinate 158,488,605 of NC_041390.1, read as the reverse complement.
GGACAAACTCTTATATAAGGGAAAGCGCTCCCGAGGACACATGGGAATTATCGTCAAGCTAGTTTTCATCACGTTCATATGATTCGCGTTCGGTACTTTGATAATTTGATATGTGGGTGGACCGGTGATTGGGTACTGCCCTTCCTTGGACAAGCATCCCACTTATGATTAACCCCTATTGCAAGCATCTGAACTACAATAGAAGTATTAAGGTAAACCTAACCATAGCATGAAACATATGGATCCAAATCAGCCCCTTACGAAGCAACGCATAAACTAGGGTTTAAGCTTCTGTCACTCTAGCAACCCATCATCTACTTATTACTTCCCAATGCCTTCCTATAGGCCCAAACAATGGTGAAACGTCATGTAGTCGACGTTCACATGACACCACTAGAGGAAAGACAACATACATCTCATCAAAATATTGAACGAAAACCAAATTCACAGGACTACTTATAGCAAGACTTCTCCCATGTCCTCAGGAACAAACGTAACTACTCACAAAGCATATTCATGTTCGTAATCAGAGGTGTATTAATATGCATAATGGATCTGAACATATGCTTTTCCACCAAGTAAACCAACTAGAATCAACTACAAGGAGTAATAAACACTACTAGCAACCCACATGTACCAATATGAGGTTTGGATACAAAGATTGGATACAAGAGATGAACTAGGGTCTGAGATGAGATGGTGATGGTGAAGATGTTGATGGATATTGACCCCCTCCCGATGAGAGGATCGTTGGTCATGACGATGGTGATGATTTCCCCCTCCCGGAGGGAAGTTTCCCTGGCAGAATAGCTCCACCGAAGCCCTAGATTGGTTTCGCCAAGGTTCCACCTTGTGACGGTGGAGTTTCGTCCCGTGAGCTAGATTATGATTTTTTTTCCTCGACGAAAGACTCCATATAGCCAAAGATGGGCATCGAAGGGCTGCCAGGGGGCCCGTGAGGCAGGGGCGCGCCCAGAGGGTAGGGCGCGCCCCCACACTCATGGACGGTGGGTGACCCCCCCTCTGGTACTTCTTTCGCCCAATATTTTTTATATTTTCTGAAGTGTGCTCCCGTGAAGTTTTAGGACTTTTGGAGATGTGCAGCATATGTCTCTAATATTTGCTCCTTTTCCAGCCCAGAATTCCAGCTGGCGGCATTCTCCCTCTTCATGTAAACCTTGTAAAATAAGAGGGAATAAGCATATGTATTGTGACATAATGTGTAATAACATCCCATAATGCAATAAATATCGATATAAAAGCATGATGCAAAATGGACGTATCAACTCCCCCAAGCTTAGACTTTGCTTGTCCTCTAGCGAAAGCTGATATCGAAAAATATTTCCACATGTTTAGAGATAGAGGTGTCGATAAAAATAAAATACAGACATGAGGGCATCATGATCATTGTTAGAACATCAACATATACATATATTGTCATATGATCTCCTATGCTAAAGTAACAATTCATTCACAGTTTCATGTACGGATCATAAACTTCATTGAAAACTAACAAACTATAATCTCAGTCATTGAAGGAATTGCAATTTATCATAACATTAGAAAGAGTCAATATAAGAGCTTTTCAGCAAGTCCACATACTCAACTATCATTTAGTCTTTCACAATTGCTAACACTCACGCAATATTTATGGGTATGAAGTTTTGATCGGACACAGAGAAAGATAGGGGCTTAGAGTTTTGCGTCCCAACCTTTTACCTCAAGGGTAATGTCAACAATAATAGTTCATGAAAACTCACATCCAATTAGCTATATATATCTGGATCTTTTCAACACATAGTGCTTGCCAAAGGATAAAACATAAAAAGAAAAGGTGAAGATCACCGTGTCTCTTGCATGAAGTATAAGACAAGAATAAAAGAGAGGCCCTTCGCAGAGGGAAGCAGAGGTTGTCATGTGCTTTTGTGGTTGGATGCATGAAATCTTAAAGCAAAAGAACGTCACTTTATATTGCCACTTGTTATATGGACCTTTATTATGCAGTCCATCGCTTTTATTTCTTCCACATCACAAGATCGTAAAGCTTATTTTCTCCGCACTAATAAGTCATACATATTTAGAGAGAAATTTTTATTGCTTGCAACGATGACAACTTACTTGAAGGATCTTACTCAATCCATAGGTAGATATGGTGGACTCTCATGGCAAAACTGGGTTTAAGGTTATTTGGAAGCACAAGTAGTATCTCTACTTGGTGCAAAGAAATTGGCTAGCATGAGAGGGAAAGGCAAGCTCAACATGTTGGATGATCCATGACAATATAATTTATTTCATATGTAAGAAAGTATAACCCATTACGTTGTCTTCCTTGTCCAACGTCAACTCTTTAGCATGTCATATTTTAATGAGTGCTCACAATCATAAAAGATGTCCAAGATAGAATATTTATATGTGAAAACCTCTCTTTCTTTATTACTTCCTATTAATTGCAACGATGACCAAAACTATGCTTGTCAACTCTCAACAATTTTTATTCATCATACTCTTTATATGTGAAGTCATTACTCTCCATAAGATCCATATGCTCTATTTATTTCTTCTCTTTTATTTTATTCCCTCAAGATCATAGCAAGATAATCAAGCCCTTGACTCAACACTAATCTTTATTATATATAACTCACGAACTCGATTACATAGAAGGATCATAAAGCAAAACTCACAACTAGATCATACTAAAACTTTATTCTACTAGATCAAGATATTACCAAAAGGATCGAACTAAGAAAAACAGTAAAGATAAAGGTGATGGTGATACGATACCGGGGCACTCCCCCAAGCTTGGCAGTTGCCAAGGGGAGTGCCCATACCCAATGCTCAGTTCTTCTTTGTTGGTGAAGAAGGTGTTGGTGATGATGGGTAGTCGCACATCGAGCGTAGGAGGTCCTCCAGTTTGTGGATAATGCCCTTGAGAGTGATGATATGCTCCTTCAACAAAATATTTTCACTTGTGAGATACTTGTTTTGAATGTGAGCTAACTCAATCATCTTGGAAGCTTCAATCCCCGTTGAGGTAAAGAGATTATGATGAGGTTGAAGGATTTCTTCGTCTACTACTGCTGGAACTTGATCTCCCAAGGCCTTCTTGATCCCATCATCCTTGTTGATCTCTCCGGGATCTTCTCTCTTTAGCTCTATCTTCATTAGCGAAGCATCGTTGCCCTCATTGTTGGAGGAGAAGGGAGACGACATGATGCATGGCCTTGAGAACCCTGACAGAAAATAGATCGAAACAAAAATGAGAGATATTTGCGTGATACGGTGGTCAAAACCTTTAGGAGATTATATAATGAATTTTTACCGACCAAATGAAGTATCATGCAAGAAAACGTAGTCCGGAGAGCACACGAGGTGCCCACGAGGCAGGGGGCGCGCCCAGGGGGTAGGGCGCGCCCTCCACGCTCGTGGACGCCTCGTGTCCTTCCCGGACTGCTTCTTATTTTCGTATTTTCTTAAGTATTCCAAAATAGAGAAAAATTGCCATTAGAATTGTTTTGGAGTCGGTTTACTTACCGTACCACGTACCTATTCCTTTTCGGAGTCTGAAACGTTCTGGAAAGTGTCCCTTATGTATTCCTCTGGGGTTACAGTTTCAATAGCATTAGTTTAAACATTTATGGGATTACCTGAGATATAATGTTTGATTCTTTGACCGTTCACCACCTTCGGATTTGTGCCTTTGAAGTTGTTGATTTTTCTGGCACTGGAACGGTAGACCTCCTCGATGACGTAAGGACCTTCCCATTTAGAGAGAAGTTTTCCTGCAAAAATCTTAAACGAGAGTTGTATAATAATACATAATCACCTACATTAAACTCACGTTTTTGTATCCTTTTATCATGCCATCTTTTAACTTTTTCTTTAAACAGTTTGGCATTTTCATAGGCCTGGGTTCTCCATTCATCAAGTGAGCTAATGTCAAAAAGCCTCTTCTCACCGGCAAGTTTGAAATCATAATTGAGCTCTTTAATGGCCCAATATGCCTTATGTTCTAGTTCGAGAGGTAAGTGACATGCTATTCCATAAACCATCTTATACAGAGACATACCCATAGGATTTTTGTATGCAGTTCTATAAGCCCATAATGCATCATCAAGTTTCTTGGACCAATTCTTTCTAGATCTATTAACAGTCTTTTGCAAAATTAATTTAAGATCCCTATTAGTCAATTCTACTTGACCACTAGACTATGGATGGTATGGAGATGCAATTCTATGATTAACGTCATACTTATCAAGCATTTTACGAAAGGCACCATGAATAAAATGTGAACCACCATCGGTCATTAAGTATCTAGGGACTCCAAACCTCGGAAAAATAACTTCTTTAAGCATCTTAATAAAGGTGTTATGATAAGCACTACTAGTTGGAATAGCTTCTACCCACTTAGTAACGTAATCAACAGCAACTAAAATATGTGTATATCCATTAGAGGAAGGAAACGGTCCCAGACAATCAAAACCCCAAACATCAAACGGTTCAATAACAAGTGAATAATTCATAGGCATTTCCTAACGTCTACTAATGTTACCAATTCTTTGACATTCATCACAATACAAGGCAAACTTATGGGCATCCTTGAAGAGAGTAGGCCAATAAAAACCGGATTGCAATACCTTATGTGCAGTTCTGTCCCCAGCATGGTGTCCTCCATAAGCCTCGGAGTGACACTTGCATAGGATCTGTTCTTGTTCATGCTCAGGTACACAACGTCTAATAACACCATCTAGTCCTTATTTATAAAGATGTGGGTCTTCCAAAAAGTAATATCTTAAATCATAGAAGAACCTTTTCTTTTGCTGGTATGTGAAACTAGGTGGTATAAACTTAGCAACAATATAATTAGCATAATCAGCATACCATGGAGCAGTACGAGAAGCATTTACGACAGCTAATTGTTCATCAGGAAAGCTCTCATCAATAGGCAGTGGGTCATCAAGATCATTCTCTAACCTAGACAAGTTGTCTGCAACGGGGTTCTTAGCTCCCTTTCTATCAATAATATGCAAATCAAATTCTTGTAGCAAGAGAACCCATCTAATAAGTCTAGGTTTAGCATCTTTCTTTTCCATAAGATATTTAATAGTAGCATGATTAGTGTGAACAGTTACTTTAGAATCAACAATGTAAGGTCTGAACTTATGACAAGCAAATACCACTGCTAAAACTTCTTTTTCAGTAGTAGCATAGTTTCTCTGGGCACTGTCTAGAGTTTTACTAGCATATTGAATAACATTTAATTTCTTATCAACTCTTTGTCCCAGAACAGCCCCTACAGCATAATCACTAGCATCACACATGATTTCAAATGCTAAATTCCAATCAGGGGGATGAACAATAGGTGCAGAAATCAAAGCTTTCTTAAGTATTTCAAATGCTTCTACACAATCATCATCAAAGACAAAAGGAACATCTTTTTGTAAGAGATTAGTCAGAGGCCGAGAGATTTTAGAGAAGTCCTTAATGAACCTCCTATAAAAACCGGCATGACCAAGGAAACTTCTTATACCTTTAATGTCCTTAGGACACGACATCTTTTCAATAGCATAAACTTTAGCTTTATCAACTTCAATACCTCTTTCAGAAATTTTATGCCCCAAGACAATACCTTCATTAACCATAAAGTGGCACTTATCCCAATTCAAGACAAGATTAGTTTCTTCACATCTCTGCAAAACTCGATCAAGGTTGCTTATGCAATCATCAAAAGAAGTTCCGTAAACGGAGAAATCATCCATGAAAACCTCAACAATCTTTTCACAAAAGTTAGAGAATATAGCAGTCATACATCTTTGAAAGGAAGCAGGTGCATTACATAAACCAAAAGGCATACGTCTATAAGCAAATGTACTAAAAGGGCAAGTAAAAGTTGTCTTTTCTTGATCCTCTTTTGACACAGGTACTTGAGAGAAACCAGAATAACCATCTAGAAAGCAAAAATGTGTATGTTTGGATAATCTTTCTAGCATTTGATCAATAAAAGGTAAAGGGCAATGATCCTTTTTAGTGACTTTATTTAATTTGCGGAAATCAATTACCATTTTACAACCTGTAACAATTCTTTGTGGGATCAATTCATATTTACCATTAGGAACAACATTAATACCTCCTTTCTTAGGGGCACAATGGACAGGACTTACCCACTGACTATCAGCAACGAGATAAATTCTACCTGCCTCCAGAAGCTTTAGTATTTCTTTTCTTACCACATCCTTCATCTTAGGATTTAACCATCGCTGGTGATCAACAACCGGCTTCACATCTTTCTCTAATTTTATTTTGTGCTAGCATAGACTGGGACTAATGCCCTTAAGATCATCAAGAGTGTATCCAATAGCAGCACGATGCTTCTTCAGAGTTTTCAATAATTTCTTTTCTTCATGCTCTAAAAGGTTAGCACTAATAATAATAGGATATATCTCTTTCTCATCAAGATAAGCATATTTAAGAGTATCAGGTAAAGGTTTAAGCTCAAATACAGGATCACCCTTGGGTGGAGGAGGATCACCTAGGATTTCAACGGGCAAGTTGTGTTTCAAAATAGGTCCATGTTTAAAGAATACTTCATCTATTTCCCTTCTTTCATTCATAAACATATCATTTTCATGGTCTAGCAAATATTGTTCTAAGGGATCAGTAGGAGGCACGGCAATAGAAGCAAGACCAATAATTTCATCTTTACTAGGAAATTCTTTATCATGGGGTTGTCTATGAAATTTAGCAAAATTAAATTCATGAAACATATCCCCTAAACCAACAGAAACAATATCCTTATTGCAGTCTATCTTACCATTAACAGTATTCAAGAAGGGTCTACAAAATATAATGGGACAAAAGTTATCTTGTGGGGAACCAAGAACAAGAAAATCAGCATGATATTTAACTTTCTCACACAAGACTTCAACATCTCTAACAATACCAACGGGTGAAATAGTATCTCTATTAGCAAGCTTAATTGTAACATCAATTTCCTCTATCTCAGCAGGTGCAATATCATGCATAATTGCTTTGTATAAGGAATGAGGTATTGCACTTGCACTAGCACCCATATCACATAAGCCATGATAGCAATGATCTCCTATTTTAACAGAAATAACAGGCATGCCTACAACAGGTCTATGTTTATTTTTAGTATCGGGTCTAGCAATTCTAGCAGCTTCATCACAGAAGTAAATAACATGCCCATCAATATTATCGGCCAAGAGATCTTTAACCATAGCAACACTGGGTTCAACTTCAATTTGCTCAGAGGGAGTAGGTGTTCTAGTATTACTCTTACGAACCACAGTTGAAGCTTTAGCATGATCCTTTATTCTAACAGAGAAAGGTGGTTTCTCAATATAATTAAGCAGTAGGAACAACAGGATCATTATAAGCGATAGTCTTTTCTTCAACTTTAATAGGTGAAACTACTTTTACTTCAATGGGAGGATTATATTTAAACCACTTCTCCTTAGTGAGATCAACATGAGTAGCAAAGGATTCATAGAAAGAAGCTACTGTCTCAGAGTCAAGTCCATATTTAGTGCTAAATTCACGGAAAGCATCGGGATCCATAAAAGATTTAACACAATCAAACTTAGGTGTTATACCTGACTCCTTACCTTCGTCGAGGTCCCAATCTTCAGAGTTGCGTTTAATTCTTTCCAGTAAATCCCATTTGAATTCAATAGTCTTCAGCATAAAAGATCCAGTACAAGAAGTATCGAGCATGGAACGATTACTGAGAGAAAGCCGAGCATAAAAATTTGGAATAATCATTTCTTTTGAGAGCTCATGATTGGGGCATGATAACAAAATTGACTTAAGCCTCCCCCAAGCTTGAGCGATGCTTTCTCCTTTATGAGGCCAAATATTATATATATATAATTACGATCACGATGAACAAGATGCATAGGATAAAACTTCTGATGAAATTCAAATTTCAATCGGTTGTAGTTCCATGATCCCATATCATCACATACCCTAAACCATGTCAATGCCTCTCCCTTCAAAGATAAAGGGAAGACTTTCTTCTTGATAACATCCTCGGGCATACCTGCAAGCTTAAATAATCCACAAACTTCATCCACATAGATTAGGTGCAAATCGGGGTGTAATGTTCCATCACCTGTGAAAGGATTAGCTAGCAGTTTCTCTATCATACCCGAAGTAATTTCGAAGTAAACATTTTCAGTAGGTTCGGTAGGTTGAGGAGCAACTCTTTGCTCTACTGTTCGGGGTGAAGATACCCCGAACAGGACCTCAAAGGATTGTGTTCCATAGTAACAAGTGACAATAAATTTCAGCACACTATATAAATTTTTCCTTACCAAATTCCACCTAACAAAGGCGCTTCACTCCCCGGCAATGGCGCCAGAAAAGAGTCTTGATGACCCACAAGTGCAGGGGATCTATCATAGCCTTTTCGATAAGTAAGAGTATCGAACCCAACGAGGAGCAGACGGAAATGATAAGCTGTTTTCAGCAAGGTATTCTCTGCAAGCACTGAAATTATAGGTAACAGATAGTTTTGTGATATGGTAATTTGTAACGGGTAACGAGTAATAAAAGTAAATAAGGTGCAGCAAGATGGACCAATCCTTTTTGTAGCAAAGGACAAGCCTGGACAAACTCTTATATAAAGGAAAGCGCTCCCGAGGACACATGGGAATTATCGTCAAGCTAGTTTTCATCACGTTCATATGATTCATGTTTGGTACTTTGATAATTTGATATGTGGGTGGACCGGTGCTTCGATACTGCCCTTCCTTGGACAAGCATCACACTTATGATTAACCCCTATTGCAAGCATCCGCAACTACAATAGAAGTATTAAGGTAAACCTAACCATAGCATGAAACATATGGATCCAAATCAGCCCCTTACGAAGCAACGCACAAACTAGGGTTTAAGCTTCTGTCACTCTAGCAACCCATCATCTACTTATTACTTCCCAATGCCTTCCTCTAGGCCCAAACAATGGTGAAATGTCATGTAGTCGATGTACACATGACACCACTAGAGGAAAGACAACATACATCTCATCAAAATATCAAACGAATACCAAATTCACATGACTACTTATAGCAAGACTTCTCCCATGTCCTCAGGAACAAACGTAACTACTCACAAAGCATATTCATGTTCATAATCAGAGGGGTATTAATATGCATAATGTATCTGAACATATGATTTTCGCACCAAGTAAACCAACTAGCATCAACTACAAGGAGTAATGAACACTACTAGCAACCCACAGGTACCAATCTGAGGTTTGGAGACAAAGATTGGATACAAGAGATGAACTAGGGTTTGAGATGAGATGGTGCTGGTGAAGGTGTTGATGGATATTGAGCCCCTCCCGATGAGAGGATCGTTGGTGATGACGATGGTGATGATTTCCCCTCCCGGAGGGAAGTTTCCCTGGCAGAACAACTCCGCCGGAGCCCTAGATTGGTTCCGCCAAGGTTCCGCCTCGTGGCGGCGGAGTTTCGTCCCGTGAGCTAGCTTATGATTTTTTCCTCGACAAAAGACTCCATATAGACAAAGGTGGGCATCAAAGGGCTATCAGGGGGCCCACGAGGCAGGGAGGTGCGCCTAGGGGGTAGGGCGCGCCCCCACCCTCGTGGATGGTGGGTGGCCCCCTCTGGTACTTCTTTCGCCCAATATTTTTTATATATTCTAAAACGTGCTCCCGTGAAGTTTCAGGACTTTTGGAGATGTGTAGAATAGGTCTCTAATATTTGCTCCTTTTCTGGCCCAGAATTCCAGCTGCCGGCATTCTCCCTCTTCATGTAAACCTTGTAAAATAAGAGGGAATAGGCATAAGTATTGTGACATAATGTGTAATAACCACCCATAATGCAATAAATATCGATATAAAAGCATGATGCAAAATGGACGTATCAAGGTGCGCGGGGATTCAAACCTCGCAATATCCCAGATAAATGGAGACTTCGATGCCAAGGACCCGAAGATGGCGTCCTATCGTAACGCCGTACTCAAAATATCAGCACGGTTCGAGGGACTCGAGTTCCATCACGTGGCTTGAGAGAGTAATCAAGCGGCAGACGTCCTTGCTCGCATGGGCGCCAAGCGTGACCCCGTCCTGCCTAACATCTTTTTGGAAAGGCTCTTCAAGCCATCTGTGGTATGGCAGGACAAGCGCGACAACACTAGTCCGGATCCGACTATACCCCCAGATTCTAAACAAATACCGATATCATCGGGGGCCCAGCCACCGAAATAACACCATCGGCCCATCTAATAATGGCAGTAATTGCCCCATGGACCGAACCATTCTTGGCCTATCTTAATAGGCGAGAGCTCCCGGCGGACCAGAATGAGGCTCGCTGCATTGTTCGGCGCTTGAAAGCCTACAAGGTCCACGACGGAGAGCTCTACAAGAAAAGTGCTACCGGAGTCCTTCAAAGATGTATCTCCGAAGAAGAAGGACGACAGCTCCTGGCTGAAATCCATGCTGGCCTCGGCACCATGCCGCGGCTCGGGCCCTTGTAAGTAAGGCCTTCTGTACATGCTTCTTCTAGCCGATGGCCCGAGCAGACGCCCAAGACTTGGTCCAACGTTGTGTCGGATGCCAAATCTTCGCCAATCAAAGCCATATGCCGCCTACTGCATTACAAACAATCCCCATTACTTGGCCTTTTGCGGTCTGGGGGCTCGATATGGTGGGACCCCTTAAAGGAGGGAGCCATAAGAAAAAATATCTGCTAGTCATGGTAAGTGGATAGAGGCAAAACCAATGAAAATGGTCGAAGCTGGACCGGTGATAGACTTTATATCTGGTGTTGTGCACTGTTATGGTGTCCCACCATAGCATCATCACCGATAACGGCTCCAATTTACAGCCGATGAAGTAAAATCCTGGTGTGCTAAATTGTGCATTAAACTCGATTACGCCTCGGTCTATCATCCACAAACAAACGGTCAAGTCGAACGAGCTAATGGTCTTATTATGAGTGGCATTAAGCCTAGACTAGTGTTGTCTTTGAAAGAATCAGACAAGCACTGGGTTGAGGAGCTCGACTTCATACTCTAGGGGCTGCGGACCACGCCCAATCGCACTACCGGATATACAACTTTCTTCATGGTGTATGGTGAAGAGGCTGTGTTGCCCTGCGACATTATTCATGACTCACCTAGAGTGCACATGTATGAAGAGAAAGAGGCCGAGCTTGATTGGAAGGACGGCTTAGATGCCATGGAGGAGGAGCACGATGTTGCAAAAGCCTGTTCCGCATTTTATCAACAGCAGGCTCACAGATATCAAAGCAGGGAGGTGCGGGCCAAGACTTATAACATTGGCGAACTCGTTCTACGCTTACCAGAGAAGAAAAAGGACAAACTCAAGCCCAAGTGGGAGGGTCCCTTCATCATAGATGAAGTTCTCATTGGAGGAGCTTACCGCCTGCATGATGCATCGGACAACCGCTTAGAGCTGAACTCGTGGAATGTTGCCAGACTCCGAAGATTCTACGCCTGGAGCTGGACTCTTTGTTCGTCTTCTTCTCCCTTTGTTTCTATTATTTCCCATTTCCTCTCTTTAACTTTTTTGTTTAGCTCTTTAGCTCTTGTGTGGCCAAATGGCACACCTATGATGTGCACATCCTTAAATGTATACACTCATAATACCTGGGGGCTTATTTTACAGAAGCATATTATTATTTTCCGAGCATCAAGCTCAACACATATGTGTCCTCTTCCGCATATGTACCTTTTCTTCGCCATTATATGCATCGTTATGACTTAAGTTTTGGCCAAGCTGGGTTGCCTGACTCCTGTGCTTAAGCCCTACGTTCTCGTTTGTTCGGCTAGGGCATAAAGGGAGCACCTCTGCGATTGTTACTGCCAGGTCATCCGGACGTGTACCTCAGATTGGGTGAAGCCGAAAGCTAGTGTTCTTAAGGGAATATTCGGTCGGTGGACTAAAGATGTGTTACACTCATTACACTATGAACCCCCAGATGTCACTCACACTGCGGTTTTTTCAATCATAGTTCGCACATGCATACTAATGCATATTCTCCCAGGGAAAGGAACCCTTAACGGAACCATTCTCCCTGGAAGATGTTTCTTACAATTACAATGTAATATAACATAGCTAGCCGGATACAACTTGTCTGTTCAAGCAACTATGACCCCTACGCCTGGTTTCCACGCATACCCCAGTTTATATTACTGAGCGGGTATTCGGAAACACTCTGAGCCTTCGGGTCTAGAGGTCGAAGTGAAAAGGTCTGCCATGACAATCGTTTTACAATCTGGCTAGGGACAAATTTGTCAATTGAAGTACATAGTCATTTGGACTCAAAAACTTCTTCCTTTATGCCGTCTAGTAGGCTGTCTAGCTTACAATCCCGTTGGGAATATTTGACGGCTACTTTTACTTGGTCATATACCAAACTAATTGGAATTTCTTTTCCATCTGACCCCTTACGTCTGACCCGGGCCATATGATTCGGATCGAGCTTGGTGTACCATGTTTTTACCATGGCCCAGGCCTCTCGCGCACCTTCTCGGCAGGCTGATGTCTTCCATAATAGGAAGCACCACCGAGCTCCCTGGAATAGCTTCACAAGCTCCTCCATACTTCCTGGAGGAGAGGCGGACGGACACAAAGCTTTGGCAATGCTCCACATTGCTTGCTGAGCTCGCTCGTGCAATTGGGACAGCTCTTGCAGAAGGTCGCCTTGAGAGCCGGACATTTCCTCTTCGGGACGGCCCGTCAGCATACCTGTAGACATCAATCTGTTAGATCATTTCTTCGCTGAAATGCATATAGGTGAGGTAAAAACATACTGAATATGCCGCCTTGTAGCCTCCTATTCTCCTTGATGGCGTCAGCTAGCTGGGATCGAACATCTTTTAGTTCTTCGCCCAGCCGGGTATTGGAATCCTGCAGCTTTTTCTTTTCATCCCTAACCCGTGTCAGCACACGTTCGCCTGCCGCATGTTGCCTTTTGGCCTCTTGTTCACTAGCCTGGGCGACCTTCAGTTTCTCTCTTAGTTGCTCTACTGATGCTGTCAGCGGAAACACAATAGTATTAATATTACCGGTATATGATTATACTTTTTTTGATGGGGAGAAACATTACCAGGTGGTGCCTCCTTGGATTTTTCCAATTCGGCTGTAGCCACAGTTAGCTAGGTCTGACACTTTTCCAGCTCTTGAGACAACATGCTATTCTTCTCCGTAAGTGCCTGATTATACATTGATCCTTAAATCAGTTGTATCAACTTCTTCAAGTCTCGGGGGCTACTGTTATATGATTATCAAATTGACACTTACCCGCATATCTTTTAGAAGCTGGTCCGTGGCCCTGGCAAGTCCATCCCGAGAAGCTCGGATGTATGCATCGGCCGAGCTGAAGGTATTGAATGCCTCTTTTGGAAATCCGGGGTCACGGAGAGCAGCCCTCCGGCGCCGATGATTCATGGTGCTCTCCACTTCAGAGTTTGTGACGGACATATCATCTGAATCCTCTGCAGAAGGACAGTCCGGCGCCACTCCTGTGTCAGCCCCCGTCTTTAGGGCAGGGTCTGGAACCTGACTAGTGGAGGCGCGGCTGGTAGGATCCCCGAACATAGTCCGGCGGACGCTCTTCTTGATAAAATGCAGCGGATAATGTCACAATTTGATGTGACGACCAGGCGGCATGTTTAAAAAAGAAGGCCATACCTCTTTGATGAAGGTTCTACCGTATTGTGGTTCGCCTTTCTCTTCAAAGATGCGCTCGGCACGGGCACCGCTCTCCTCGGAGATGCCTCTGGTGCACGTTGTGGCATCGAGCGCCTCCCCTTTGGAGCAAGAAATAGTTCGGTGGGTGAGGCATAATGAGGAAGATCTTTCGAAGAAGGTATTTCTTGATTACTTACATGTGATGCAGGAAGGAGGCCGGGATAGTCGGCCATGATTGGCACAACTGTGCCATCATAGCTCGCGTGGTAGAATACTCCCTTCTCGAGCTCCAAAAATATGTCCAGATCCTCTTCGAATCCGGGGTCAAGATCCCAGTTGTGATCCTCTGGCTGTGGGGCGGGATTCTAGATCCCCTCGGTAACCTTGGGACATTCCTGTTATAAATATATGGGTTAATGTCCATTAAAAGTGATCCAGGGAGAAGATTGACTAAAGTGGTGGGATTAGAGCTCACCCAGCTCAGAGGATTGTACATGGAAAATCCATCTCGGCGTTTAAGACGAGTGAACTCCTCTTCCTCCCCTTTGTACAGTTCGTCCAATATTTTGACCAAAGCGGCGGGGGTGTCCAGACCCTTCCGACCGCAGCGTGGGGCGTCATCCTCCCCATTATAGTGCCACATTGGAAGCCCTTGGTATTGGAGTGGCTGGACCCCCCACACTATGGAAGTCGCCATCACCTTGATTATTGATAATCCGGACTAGGCAAGTGTCTTTATCTTGCCCATCAATTGACGGACTTCCATGCTATCTTCCTCCTCGAGGCTCCAAGGGCGCCAGCTGTGACGTTTCTTCAGTAGTGCATTTGAAAATTCGGGAAGGCCCATTCGAAATGGGTCGGGGAGAGCGACGTCCTCAATATAAAACCATTCTGAGGGCCATTCTTCGGGTGCCTTCTTCGGTGTGCCAGACAGGTATCCGGTCCCAGCTATGCGCCATACTTCGACGCCACCCACCTCGAATATCGACCCTTCTCGGTTGTGAGGGACGAGGCTGAATAGCTTCCTCCACAAATCAAAGTGGGCTTCACAACCCAGGAAAAGCTCGCACAAGGCAAAAAAATCCATGATGTGCAGGATAGAGGTCGGCGTATGGTTGTGGAGTTGAGGGCCATAATACTCAAGGAGTCCATGGAGGAAAGGGTGGATTGGAAACCCGATGCCTCTCAACAAGTAAGATATGAAGCACACCCGTTCCCCCCCCCCCCTAGTTGGATTGGGGAATTTTTCCTCCAGAACTTCGCTTGTGAAGGAGGTCAGTCCTGCTCGAACAGGGACTAGATCCGCGAGGGGAAGGAATCCCTATGTTTGGAGCTTAACCAACTGCTCATGGGATACATCGCATCTCTCCCAATCTCCTTTTTCGGAGTCGTGAGGGCGGGAGGAGGAACTAGGGACACTAGCCATGTCGAATGGTTTCCCCTGGCAAGACTCTGAGGATTTTCCGCTGGGTGTGGAATGGATCTGAGATCCAACCCCTTTAAATAGAGGCCTTTCTTATGTGGCCAGAGGGGGGTTATGCAAAAATATCCCGACCTCTCCTATTCGCTCAACGCGTGGAAGCAGAAGGTGTGGAGGCACAGAAGCTGATGTGTGTGACATTAAATGGAGGGCCGAATACAGCTCTCTAAGTTAGGTACTTTGAAGTGGTCGGAGGAGGAACCCGCCTTGCATTGCCGAAGACAATCTATGCGCCGGACACCTCGTCATTCAAGCCTGGTTCGGGGGCTAGTGAGGGATTCCTGGATTAAGAGGTCCTCGGGCATCCGATCTATGTGACGTGGGCCGGACTATTGGGCCATGAAGATACAAGATAGAAGACTTACTCCCGTGTCCGGATAGGACTCTCCTTTGTGTAGAAGGCAAGCTAGGCGGCCGGATATACTATTTCCTTTCTATGTAACCGACTTTGTACAACCCTAGGCCCCTCCGGTGTCTATATAAACTGGAGGGTTTAGTCAGTAGAGGCAATCACAATTTGACAAGCTAGACTTCTAGGGTTTAGCTATTATGATCTCGTGGTAGATCAACTCTTGTAACCCCCATACTCATCAATATCAATCAAGCAGGACGTAGGGTATTACCTCCATCAAGAGGGCCCAAACCTGGGTAAAACTTCGTGTCCCCTGTCTCTTGTTACCATCAACCTTAGACGCACAGTTCGGGACCCCCTACCCGAGATCCGCCGGTTTTGACACCGACACCAGGTGCAGCTCTGGCTCATTGGGTTCCTTCTGGTCCAAAAAAAATCTCCAAAAAGTTTCACGGTGTTTGGACTCCATCTGATATTGATTTTCTGCGATGTAAAAAACAAGCAAAAAACAACAACTGGCACTGGGCACTGGGTTAGTAGGTTAGTGCCAAAAAATGATATAAAGTTGCTATAAATTGATTGTAAAACACCCAAGAATGATAAAATAACAGGATGAATACTTCATAAATTATAGATACGTTGGAGACATATCATACCCAGATTTTCTTTGCGGAAGACCCCTTGCATAAGAACTGACATATAGTGATGCATGGGAAGAGGAGGGTACTGGGTGTCGAGGATGTTGCCGATGAGGACGAGTACGATGAATTTGCTGAGTTGCCAGCCAGGGATCACACACCCGTGTAACAGAGCAACGTAAAATCATCAAAAAACCCAAGTTCATTTGGGGTCAACGAAATGATCCCAGTTCCCCCATGAACATGCGAATTAAGCAATAAGACTAGTCTTTATGCCTACCCTGCAACTTAATTCGTTCAATTTAGAACTGTCGCGTGTACTAAATTTGCTAGTTATGCCCGGTTTTCTATTGATGTAAGAACCGTTAATATGTTGACCTTGATATGCTGTCAGCTCAGGCAATGAATATGAATAGTTTTTTGTTATTATTATTATTATTATATCATAGAGGTAGCACAATCAATTGATCTCACTACAGTATGTGTGAACAAAAATATGCAATCTGGTTTGCGAATAGCACACGGTCCGTTGATGAAAGCCGTGTGCCGACCAAACCCTGCCCGCAATCGGAGTCGTGCTTTCTGATTGGCTAGAACCCAAACCCCACGGATTGTACGTCTGCACCGTTGAATGCTCATTGATCGAACAATGATCCTCATCCCTTTCGACAACACATGTAGTTCTGGTGAATGTAAATGTTTTGCAATTGCACACGGTTCACTCAGGAAAGCCGTGTGCCTACCAAATCGTGGCTGATGCCCCCTGCCACGCGCGCGATCTGAGTCATGCGTTCTGATTGGCCAGAACCCAAACCCCACGGTTCATACGTCTGCATCGTTGGATGCTCTTTGATTGAAGGGTGATCCTCGTCGCTTTCTACAGGACATGCAGTTCTGGTTATAATTTTATTTTTATGCACAATATGCACATTAAACTCAAAAAATGTCTTAAATATAGCTAACGATACTTGAAATGCGCCTGAAAATCAAACCCGCGGTATATTTGTGATTGTGTACCGTGGAAATTTTTATGAGGCCAAATGATGAAGTCACCGGCCACTGGAGATTGAATTGACATGTCTCCTTTTGGAAACCATGATCCTTCATGTGAGATGCTCCGGTTTGGAAGGAGCGGTCATCAAAACTTGTGCCAAACTTTACTAAAAAAATTCATGGGGTCGTGAGAGCACGCCACGGGCACACATCGATTTTGATGATGTCCGGACTCCATCTAAATTTCCTGTGATTAAAATACCAACTAGGCCTACGCCAGTGGCCGCACCTCGCAGCCGAAATGTTTGAAACTTCTCCCCGCTTCTCGAACAAACAGATGAAAACTCGCAAAGCGACGCACAAATGATTTGTACACCTTCTTTGCTAGGCTGGTCGTAATGGGAGTATCATAGCTAGTATCATGCATGCCAACTAGGCAATTTTGATGAGCTGTCATAGAATTAAATGAAGAAAGAGAGGGTTAAGTATCATATTGTCGGAGTAATTGGACACGGATACCCCGAAGACGGCAAGACAATATTTCAAGACATCGGGGCTAGCAAAGCCCCTCGGTCTGACTGCCGGCTACCGGCTACACCAACCAGCCGGCTGCCGACTGCACCAACCAGCTAGCTGCCGACTGCGCCAACCAGCCGGCTGCCGACTGCAGCCCGACCCGACACCGACAAGACACCGACGGGATGGCCGTACCCGAGCACTATTCACGTGTCACCCCAGCCATCATGTATAGTGTCACTTGTCCCCTGGCACTATTTATGAAGTGACACAGGGGACAAGCATGACACCCCACCATGCCTTGCCCATGCCACCACTTAGCTTAGATGATAAGCTAGCCACACTATATATATGAGCATCCATCCATCCATCCATCCAGGATGGACTCACACCCCCACACCCTCACGCATGCATACTAGCTAGCAAGATAGCTAGCTAGCACACACACATACCATTCGGCCACTGGAGCTTGCATGCTCATCCGGTCATCCACATATATACGAGGCCAGATGCCTACAACACTGACCTCAGATACAGCTCCAGGAGCACTCTGGACCAGATATACCAGATATACTCAGACATGCAGGAGTAGGGGTGTTATCTCTCCGGAGAGCCCCGAACCTGGGTAAACTAGCGCGTGCTACTCGCATACCCGTCCCTGGATATTCTAGCAGCAGTCTTGCCCTCACACGAAGCCACCTTGTGGCATATGTCGTCTTGCACCCCCTCCGTGAGAATACCACGACATTTGGCGCCCACCGTGGGGCGGTACTATGCTACCGCACTGCTGCTGGTTTCGCAGTCCGGGCGGGACCCTTTTCATCATCGTCACCACGGCGTCGTGTCGTCTCTCCGGTAGCGCTCAGGGGCTAGACATCGACACGCTCCTGGGTGGCCTCACCGGACGGTGTGTCCTCCTCATCGGCCTCGCCGTTCTCGCCGTCATCACCACGGCGTCACCGTCGTCTCTCTGGTAGCGCTCGGGGGCTCGGCATCGACACACCTCGGGCAGCCGCACGAGACGGCGCGTCCGCGTTGTCGGCCTCGACACCGCTGAACCTGCTCACGCTCGTTCCGCCCACTTGCATCTGCTTGCAAGCTAGCTAGATGCAGGTCAACCATGGTCAAACACTAGCCACATGCAAGTCATATATGCATCAGATAGAAGCCAGACACCAGTTGGATAATGCATGTGCATTAGCCTGATGCAAGTCAGATATTGCCCATATATTATCCAGACAATGCTAGTCTCCGCTCTACCCCGCCCAAGCTGCTGCCCACCTGCTTGCCTCGCCATGCCCGTGGCCTTTTCCAGCGCCTCGCGCGAGACCCTCGCTCGCGGTCACACGTGCGCTCCACCCGGCCATCTCCGTGTAATGCCTCACAGCCCGAGCTCCTCCACCACTAGCTCACCATAGCACTACTGCCTCGTTCGGCTCCTGCTGCGTCCCGAGCTGCTTCGCCTGCCTCCGCCCCGAGCTGCTTCGTCCGCCTGCAGCGACTGAGCCCCTGCACCTCCCTCACAACCGGTCAGCACCAGCTCCGAGTCTCCTCCATGTCGGCTCCGCCTCTGCCGCGGCCTCGCCTCGCGTTTGCCGTCGGCTCCAGCGTCTTGATAATCTTTTTCTTGATAATCTGTTGCTCTGATGCATATGGCCAAGATACATGTAACACATTGCCTACTCTGTCATGTTTATGCTCTCACATGCCTCTATATTTCATATTTACATGAGTGCATACATGTAGGGGGAGCCTATGCTTGCTACATGTTCTTCCAAAGCTTTACTTGCTGTTCTTTATATCTTTATCTAAAGCTTTGATGTATGTTGCCATCAATTACCAAAAAGGGGGAGATTGAAAGCACAAGTGCTCCCTAGGTGGTTTTGATAATTGATGACAACATATTTCTTGTTGGACTAACACTTCTATCTAGCATGTTTCAGATAAGTTCAACAATGGAGTGGCATGGACTAAAAGTTGTGGGAACTCCTTAGATGCTAAGGACAAAGGATTGGCTAAAGCTTCAAGCTCAAGACTCTTCATTTTATATTTTAGTGATCTAAGATCACATTGAGTCCATAGGAAAAGACAATACTATCAAGGAGGGATGAGGTGTTGCTTAATGAGCCTCTTGCTTCATGTGCTTAATGATATGCTACAAAACCCTCAACTACTTTCCCATATCCACATTTGACCTAAACCCTAAGTCAAACTCGGTCCCACCGATTCTTCCCATCCGGCGCCACCGAGTTTCACTTGTCATTAGCCACTGCCAAACCCTAGAAATTCGGTTCTACCGATAAGGATCTCGGTCCCACCGAGATGGGGTTGCAAACTCTCTGTTACCTATTGCAATATTCTCGGTCCCACCGAGATATGCAATCGGTCCCACCGAGATTGCAATGTAAACTCAGAGTTTCCCCTTTGTAACTTTTCGGTCTCACTGAGTTCCACTCGGTCTCACCGAAAGAGCAAATCGGTCCCACCGAGTTTGCCTGACCAACTCTCTGGTTAGCTAATTACCAAATTTGGTCTCACCGAGTTTGTGTAATCGGTCTCACCGAGATTACGTTATGCCCAAACCCTAACCGAATCGGTCCTACCGAGTTGCATGTCAGTCCCACCGAAATTCCTAACGGTCACTAGGTTTACTACTTCGGTCAGACCGAGTTTTCTGATTCGGTCCCACCGAGATTGGTAAATTGTGTAACGGTTGGATTTTGTGTGGAGGCTATATATACCCCTCCACCTCCTTCTCATTCGATGAGAGAGCCATCAGAACACACACACCTTCCCTACTCATATGTTCTGAGAGAGAACCACCTACTCATGTGTTGAGACCAAGACATTCCATTCCTACCATATGAATCTTGATCTCTAGCCTTCCCAAGTTGCTTTCCACTCAAATCTTCTTTCCACCAAATCCAAATCCTATGAGAGAGAGTTGAGTGTTGGGGAGACTATCATTTGAAGCACAAGAGCAAGGAGTTCATTACCTACACACCATTTGTTACTTCTTGAAGAGTGGTGTCTCCTAGATTGGCTAGGTGTCACTTGGGAGCCTCCGACAAGATTGTGGAGTTGAACCAAGAAGTTTGTAAGGGCAAGGAGATCGCCTACTTCGTGAAGATCTACCGCTAGTGAGGCAAGTCCTTCGTGGGCGATGGCCATGGTGGGATAGACAAGGTTGCTTCTTCATGGACCCTTTGTGGGTGGTTGCTTCTTCGTGGACCCTTCGTGGGTGGAGCCCTTCGTGGACTCGCGCAACCGTTGCCCTTGGGTGGAGCCCTGTGTGGACTCGCGCAATCGTTACCCTTCGTGGGTTGAAGTCTTCATCAACGTGGATGTAGGATAGCACCACCTATCCGAACCACGGGAAAAACATCCGTGTCTCCAATTGCGTTTGAAATCTCCAAACCCTTCCCTTTACATTCTTGCAAGTTGCATGCTTTACATTCCGCTGCTCATATACTCTTTGCATGCTTACTTGATATGTATTGTGTGTGTTGAAATAGTGCCTAAACTCCACTTAAACCGAAAAAGCTTAAAAATTGCAACTTTAGCACAAAGTGTCTAATCACCCCCCTCTAGACACATCTACTTCTAGATCCTACAAGTGGTATCAGAGCTTTGGTCTCCATTGCCTTGGTTTAATCACCATTGGAGGAAGATGGATGTGTCTACTCTAGGGAGTCTTAGACATAGAGTGCCTATTCTTGATGGAAAGTATTTTCATGAGTGGAAAAATGAGATGCTTGTAATCTTCAATCAATATCATTTGAACAAGTATATTGCTAGCCCTTGTGCACCCCATATTGATCCCTTGCATCCTACCCTAGATGAAGATATTGACATGATTCGCAATCTTAGAACTATTGAGCTCATCATTAGAGGATTGCCCAAAAATCTGATTGCTAGTTTGCCTACTCAAGATTGTGCCTATACTATATGGAAATTTCTTGAGGAACGATTTCCCAATCATTCCTTGAAAACTTTGGATGAAATTCTCCATAAATCCATTGCCTTGAGTAAGATGAACTCTAGTGATCCTAGTTTTGGTAAATGTCTTCTTGAACTTGCCAATCTTAAGCATGCTAAAGGAGATGTTGGAATCATTAATGATATCATATTCAAAGCTATGAGAATTCATAAAAGTAACCACTTTGATCATTTATCTAATGAATTGCCCTCTCTAGGAAATGATGAATCACAAGATCATGATGAACATGAATATTATGATGATGATGATGATAGTGACTTCGATCTCGACGATGCAATGAGACATTTTGGTCTTATGGCAAATCTTCGGGGATATGAATCAGGAGGAAAGGAATGGGTTCTTGATAGTGGATGTACTGATCATATGACCGGAGATGAAGAGATGTTTCGTGAGCTTGCTGAAAACAACGGCCCTCGAAAATATGTCACCTTTGGTGATAATTCAAAGGGTAAAGTGGTTGGCCTTGGTAAGGTGGCCATCTCACATGATAGTTCCATTCAAAATGTCATGCTCGTTGAATCTCTTGGCTACAACTTACTTTCAGTATCTAGACTTGCTGATTTCGGTTTGAATGTCCTATTTACTGAGGTAGATTGCCAAGTATTTCGTCGAGACAATCATAAAATGGTCTTTACGGGTATGCGTAGAGGTGATCTTTATATTGTTAATTTCTCTAAAAAGGCACAACCTAAAACTTGCTTTGTTGCTAAATCCTCAAAAGGTTGGTTGTGGCACAGACGACTAGGTCACGTTGGCATGAGAAACCTTGATAAGCTTATTAAAGGAAATCATATCCTTGGAATTAATGATGTCATATTTGATAAGGATAGACTTTGCAGTGCTTGTCAAGCAGGTAAACAGGTTGGAGGAAGACATCTTGTGAAGAACATCATGACCACAAGAAGGCCACTCGAGCTACTTCACATGGATCTTTTTGGTCCCAACGCCTACAAGAGTCTCGGTGGAAATTCTTTTGGTCTAGTTATAGTTGATGATTTTTCAAGATTTACGTGGGTGTTCTTTCTTAATGACAAGTCGCAGGTCCAGAAGATCTTCAGAAACTTTGCTAGGAAGGCCCAAAATCAGTTTGATGTGAAGATCAAGAAGGTTCGGAGTGACAACGGAACGGAGTTCAAGAACGCAAATGTGGACACCTTTATTGACAAAGAAGGGATTTCACACGAGTTCTCGGCCACGTACACACCTCAACAAAATGGAGTTGTTGAGAGGAAGAACCGGACGCTCATCGAAATGGCAAGAACAATGCTTGATGAATACAAGACGCCAAAGCACTTTTGGGCAGAAGCGGTTGAGACAGCTTGTCACGCAACAAATCGCTTATATCTTCACAAGCTACTCAGCAAGACGGCATACGAGCTTCTCACCGGTAACAAACCCCAAGTTGGATACTTTCGAGTATTCGGCTCAAAGTGCTACATTCTTGATAAGCATCGTCGTTCAAAGTTTGCTCCTAAATCTCATGAAGGTTTTCTACTTGGTTATGGATCAAACTCTCACACTTACCGTGTCTACAACAATTTCACCCGAAAGGTTGAAGAGACGGTAGATGTGAAGTTTGATGAATCTAATGGCTCGCAAGTAGCGCAATTGCCAATTGATGTAGGAGACAAAGATCCTTCAGAAGCAATTCGAGACTTGTCCATTGGCAAAATTCGTCCAACGGAGGTGAAGGAGAGTACTTCATCCGTCCAAGTGGAAGCTTCTACTTCACGTCAAGGTGAACCAAGAATCGACACGGAAGCATCCACAAGTGGGACACATCAAGATGAAGAAAATGAGGAAATACGTCAAGAACATCAACAACCTCCTTCTCTACCACGACAAGAGAACGACGACGTCAACAATGAAGAAGGCCAAGAAGAAGAACAAGATGAAGAAGATGTTCAACGAAGACCCAAGCAAAAGCTCTCACGAGTTCGAGCAAGAATTGCCAAAGATCATCCCGTCGAGCAAATCCTCAATGATATACAAACCGGGAGAATCACTCGCTCAAAAACTCGTTTAGCTAACTTTTGTGAAAACTATTGATTCATCTCTAGCATTGAACCAATGAAGGTTGAAGAAGCATTGGAAGATCCGGATTGGATAAACGCTATGCATGAAGAGCTACATAATTTTGAGAGAAACCAAGTTTGGACATTGGTTGAGAAGCCCGACAACAACCACAACATCATTGGTACCAAATGGGTGTTTCGCAATAAGCACGATGAAGATGGACAAGTGGTTCGCAACAAAGCACGTCTCGTCGCCCAAGGATACACACAAGTCGAAGGTATGGACTATGGTGAGACGTATGCTCCCGTTGCTAGACTTGAGTCCATTCGCATCTTACTTGCCTATGCTAATCACCATAATATCACCTTGTACCAAATGGACATTAAGAGTGCTTTTCTAAATGGAGAAATAGAGGAGGAGGTTTATGTCAAACAACCTCCCGGCTTTGTCAATCCTAAGAAACCAAATCATGTTTACAAACTTCACAAAGCTCTTTATGGTCTTAAACAAGCTCCTAGAGCATGGTATAAATGCTTGACCAAGTTCCTTACTACAAGTGGTTTTGAAATTGGTAAAATTGACTCTACTCTTTTTACTAAAAAGGTTAATGGAGAACTTTTTGTATGCCAAATTTATGTTGATGACATCATATTTGGTTCAACTAACCCTCTCTTTAGTGAAAAGTTTGGAAAGCTAATGTCAGAGAAGTTTGAGATGTCTATGATGAGTGAACTCAAATTCTTTCTCGGGTTGCAAATCAAGCAAACTAAGGAAGGTACATTTGTCTCTCAAACAAAGTACACCAAGGACTTATTGAAGAAGTTCAATATGCAAGAATGCAAAGGTATGTCTACACCCATGCCTACTAGTGGACATAATGATTTAACCAAAGATGGTGAACCAGTTGATCAAAAGGTTTATCGCTCTATGATTGGTTCATTGTTATACCTATGTGCTTCACGTCCCGATATTATGCTAAGTGTGTGCATGTGTGCACGATATCAAGCTGCTCCTAAAGATTGTCATCTTAAGGCTGTAAAAAGGATAGTGAGATATTTAATCCATACACCGAATTTTGGCATTTGGTATCCTAAGAGGTCTTCTTTTGATCCTGTTGGCTATTCCGACTCAGATTATGCCGGAGACAAGGTTGATAGAAAGTCCACTTCGGGTACTTGTCAATTTCTTGGTAGATCTCTTGTGTCTTGGTCTTCCAAGAAACAAAACTCGGTATCCTTATCCACCGCCAAAGCGGAATACATTGCCGCTGGTTCATGTTGTGCTCAATTACTTTGGATGACCCAAACTCTTAAAGATTATGGGATTTATGTGAAACATGTTCCACTGCTTTGTGACAATGAAAGTGCTATCAAAATTGGTCATAATCATGTACAACATTCTCGAACTAAGCATATTGAAGTTCGTCATCATTTCATTCGAGATCATGTTGCTAAGGGTGACATCAATCTTAAGCATGTTCGCACCGATAAGCAATTATCGGATATATTCACTAAACCGCTTGATGAGAAAGTGTTTTGCAGGTTGAGAGGAGAATTGAACATCATTGATGCTTCGAACTTGGAGTAGAAACTCCATTGGCTACATGCAAGACATGAGCTTATAACTAATCCATGATGTATCTCTTATGATAACTATCTTATGTCTTGGATATATTTGCACCTTGCATGTTGTCTAACCCATGTAGGTGCTTGGTTGAATTTAATTCCATGAGATTGCGACTCACTCACATCTTGAGCAATCTCTACAAGACCAAGACTCTACACAATAGTGGTTGAAGACAAGGAAGCACAAAACCATTCAAACATATCCTTTGACTAACTCTATGTTAAGCTTCATGATTGTCATTTTTGGATACACAAGTGCTCTTCCTTGCAAGAACTAACCCATGTAGGTATATGAACTCAAACTCCAAGTGGTGCTCCCAACTCTTGATGAACTACATCAACCTTGAGCACCCACACAAGTTCAACTACATGAGCAAGAACCACATCAGCACCCAAGGTATGTTATTCCATCTTAGAGAAGCTTTACTCCAAGACATGAGTCAAAGCAACTCAACAAGATGTGAATACATCAAGATGCTTAAACGAAAAATGGTAACCCCATTTTGAGCTTAAACGATGAGTATGACCTATGATCAAGTGTCCTCACTTGACTCCTAAGTCAATATACTCTAACATATGTGACTATGTCGCCGCCCAATTCTAGATGAAGTTCTCTTGTGTCCTTTTCTGAGTTATTGCATTTGTTCCTTGCATATTTGTTTCCTTCTCTCTCAAACAAAAAAAAAACTTCATCTAGAAACTTTCACTTTTTCCTGTTTGTTTTGTTCTGCATATTTCTGCATCAAATTCCTTGCAAATCCTTCAGCTAATTCATTGCAAATTTTTGTGAGATCTTACTTGACTAGTGAGCTGAGGTGACAAGTGTTTTTCTCTGTGTAAACTCGGTTTCACCGACTTGCAAATTTCGGTCCAACCGAATCTTTTCGGTACCACCGAAATGTGCCACTCGGTGCCACCGACTTTGTAATCAGAAAACCATTTTGCCACTTGTTCTACATTTCTTCTGATCCAGCTCCACTCAATGAATCTTGTCCTCCACAAGCATCACAATTTTATCCTCTGCTTTGTGCTGAATCTCAAGGACCAAACCTATTCGACGGATTCCAGGAAAAACCTTCTTGGAAATTGATGTCAAAGGGGGAGAGAGAGATCACATCAAAGCTTGTAGGAGAGAGAGATCACATCAAGGGAGAGAAACAGTCTCAAGGACCAAACCTACAACAGAGAAAGTATTAAGGGGGAGAGAAAGTCTCAAGGATCCCAGATGTTGTTAAGGGGGAGAGAGAGATCTCCAGGGAGAGAAAAATACTCAAGGATCCCAGATGCTTGATGTTCAAGAGGAGAGATGCCACATGTCTTTTTGGGGGAAAGACATGTTCATATGAACTCATTTGAATTTAGTTCTATTCAGCTCTGATTTTCTGTTTCCTATCTTCTCCCAATATCCCATGTAAGATTCAGGGGGAGCAAGACACCTAAAGGAAAAGAAATCAGCCAAATTCATTGCATATCTTTATTCGTGGGGACATGTTGAATCCAATGTGGTACCTTGTACTCACTCTCTACATGTCATCCCAGTCCTGGTATTCTTGTGGTTTCTTTTGTTTGCTCTGGCTAGTGGACGTACCTGTGTTATCTAACCTTGTTTGTGCAGGTTCATTCCATCCTAAGCCAACTCGAGACCACAAGGTAAGTATATGCATCAAAATCATGAGTATGAGGAGTTCTTTCTTATGTACATACTGTTTGCAAGAAGGACTCATGAGCATGAAGGTATTTTTCTTGATAATCTTTTGCTCTGATGCATATGGCCAAGATACATGTAACACATTGCCTACTCTGTCATATTTATGCTCTCACATGCCTCTATATTTCATATTTACATGAGTGCATACATGTAGGGGGAGCCTATACTTGCTACATGTTCTTCCAAAGCTTTACTTGCTGTTCTTTATATCTTTATCTAAAGCTTTGATGTATGTTGCCATCAATTACCAAAAAGGGGGAGATTGAAAGCACAAGTGCTCCCTAGGTGGTTTTGATAATTGATGAAAACATATTTCTTGTTGGACTAACACTTCTATCTAGCATGTTTCAGATAAGTTCAACAATGGAGTGGCATGGACTAAAAGTTGTGGGAACTCCTTAGATGCTAAGGACAAAGGATTGGCTAAAGCTTCAAGCTCAAGACTCTTCATTTTATATTTTAGTGATCCAAGATCACATTGAGTCCATAGGAAAAGCCAATACTATCAAGGAGGGATGAGGTGTTGCTTAATGAGCCTCTTGCTTCATGTGCTTAATGATATGCTCCAAAACCCTCAACTACTTTCCCATATCCACATTTGACCTAAACCCTAAGTCAAACTCGGTCCCACCAATTCTTCCCATCCGGCGCCACCGAGTTTCACTTGTCATTAGCCACTGCCAAACCCTAGCAATTCGGTTCTACCGATAAGGATCTTGGTCCCACCGAGATGGGGTTGCAAACTCTCTGTTACCTATTGCAATATTCTCGGTCCCACCGAGATATGCAATCGGTCCCACCGAGATTGCAATGTAAACTCAGTGTTTCCCCTTTGTAACTTTTCGGTCTCACCGAGTTCCACTCGGTCTCACCGAAAGAGCAAATCGGTCCCACCGAGTTTGCCTGACCAACTCTCTGGTTAGCTAATTACCAAATTCGGTCTCACCGAGTTTGTGTAATTGGTCTCACCGAGATTACGTTATGCCCAAACCCTAACCGAATCGGTCCTACCGAGTTGCATGTCAGTCCCACCGAAATTCCTAACGGTCACTAGGTTTACTACTTCGGTCAGACCGAGTTTTCTGATTCGGTCCCACCGAGATTGGTAAATTGTGTAACGGTTGGATTTTGTGTGGAGGCTATATATACCCCTCCACCTCCTTCTCATTCGATGAGAGAGCCATCAGAACACACACACCTTTCCTACTCATATGTTCTGAGAGAGAACCACCTACTCATGTGTTGAGACCAAGACATTCCATTCCTACCATATGAATCTTGATCTCTAGCCTTCCCAAGTTGCTTTCCACTCAAATCTTCTTTCCACCAAATCCAAACCCTATGAGAGAGAGTTGAGTGTTGGGGAAACTATCATTTGAAGCACAAGAGCAAGGAGTTTATTACCTACACACCATTTGTTACTTCTTGGAGAGTGGTGTCTCCTAGATTGGCTAGGTGTCACTTGGGAGCCTCCGACAAGATTGTGGAGTTGAACCAAGGAGTTTGTAAGGGCAAGGAGATCGCCTACTTCGTGAAGATCTACCACTAGTGAGGCAAGTCCTTCATGGGCGATGGCCATGGTGGGATAGACAAGGTTGCTTCTTCGTGGACCCTTTGTGGGTGGTTGCTTCTTCGTGGACCCTTCGTGGGTGGAGCCCTTCGTGGACTCGCGCAACCGTTGCCCTTGGGTGGAGCCCTGTGTGGACTCGCGCAACCGTTACCCTTCGTGGGTTGAAGTCTTCATCAACGTGGATGTATGATAGCACCACCTATCCGAACCACGGGAAAAACATCCGTGTCTCCAATTGCGTTTGAAATCTCCAAACCCTTCCCTTTACATTCTTGCAAGTTGCATGCTTTACATTCCGCTGCTCATATACTCTTTGCATGCTTACTTGATATGTATTGTGTGTGTTGAAATCGTGCCTAAACTCCACTTAAACCGAAAAAGCTTAAGAATTGCAACTTTAGCACAAAGTGTCTAATCACCCCCCTCTAGACACATCTACTTCTAGATCCTACACCGGCTCCGCCCGCAGGCCAGCTCCGCCTCTACCCGCGGCCGAGTTCTCCGCCTTGTCGGGCCTCCTCGACGCTGCGCCCGACGCCGCCACCGCCTGCTTCACGCTAGTTTCCGCCTGCTGGCTCCCGCCGTAGCCGGCTGCCCGTTGCGGCCGACTGCTGCAAGAAATGGGCCGGCTGCCCATGTCCAGGCAGAAAAAGAAAGAGAGAAAAAGTGTGCCGACTGGCAACCTAGCCGGGTGATGAAGAGAAAAAAATGTGTGTGTGTGTGTGTGTGCATCCGGCTGCCCAAATCCGGCTGAAGAAAATGCTGGGTGCCCACGGCGGACTGGCGAGAAAAAAAGGTGCGTCCGACCGCGGGCTGCCTGTCCGGCTGCAAAGAGCCCGACTGCTGTGTCAGGGTCCACCCGCCCGGTCGGCTGAAGAAGAAAAAGAAGAAGACAAAGTAGTCGCCGGGAGATCCGGCATGACTGCTCAGCAGTCGGCCCGAATCTCGAGGGCTACACCCAGCGGGTGCGCTGAAGCACCCCCGTGAAGAAGAAGACAAAGTAGTTGCCGGGAGATCCGGCCCGACTGCTCAGCAGTCAGCCCGAATCTCGGGGGCTACACCCAGTGGGTGCGCTGACGCACCCCCGTGAATAAGAAGACAAAGTAGTTGACGGGAGATCCGGCCTGACTGCTCAGCAGTCGGCCCGAATCTCGGGGGCTACACCCAGCGGGTGCGCTGAAGCGCCCCCGCGAGGAAGAAGACAAAGTAGTTGTCGGGAGATCCGGTCCACTGCTCAGCAGTCGGCCCGAATCTCGGGGGCTACACCTAGTGGGTGCACTGGCGCGCCCCCACGGAAGATTGCAAGAAACAAAAACAAGAGACAAAAGTCCGGCTGCCAGCAGCTGACAAAAGAGAAAAAAGAAGAAAAAGGCGCTGCCAGACGGCTCGCCGCCTCGCCGGCTATGCCAAGACGGCTCGGCCATGTTCTGCTCGCCGCCTGGCCGGTCAAGCCCGACCAGCTGGACCCTCCTCGAACGCTCGGAGGCCCGAAGGCTACACCCAGCGGGTGTGCCGGCGCGCTCAGCAAGCGTTGAGCCGCGCCGGTTGTTTTCAGAAAACTCCTCCTCGGCTATGCAAAAACCAATGTGAGCTCCTCACCCGCATATTTTTTGCACCACACAAGCACGGATAACCCCGAGCAAAGCTCGGGGGCTGTCTCCGCGTTTTATTACCGTAGCATCACTGTTCACCCCGGCGCCAGCCAGAGTTGGCCCGGGGGCTGGCCGCTTGGCTTGAGACATTAGTTCCCGCAGACGGCTTAGTACCGTGCGCGGTACTAAAGGCCCACTCTTAGTCACAGACCGCAGAGCGGCTGTCTGACTAGCAAGAGCGAACGCTGGAGGTCACCCACGCGAAAAACGTCTGGGAAGAAAAACGGATCGGGCGATCCGACCGTTTCCTTTACAAGTATCTACTCGGTTGAATCTGCTCCCAGACTCTGAGTACTGTACACTCCACTTCACGGCCCACTCTCAGCCACAGACCGCAGAGCGGCTATCAGGCGAGCGAGAGCACAAGCCAAAAGGCGGAGGGAACACGAAAAAGATTAAGGGGGCTCAGACGAAACCGAGTCGGCACCCTCCGCATAAAACTTGCAATGCTAAAAGCAAACATTTGATATATCTGCGTGGACTAACTTTGTCTTTTTCATGATCATTTCCATGAACATTTGCCAAAAAACCTCCGCCCAACTTTTCCAAGTTGCCCGGAGGCTTGGGGGCTACTGTCGGAGTAATTGGACACGGATACCCCGAAGACGGCAAGATGATATTTCAAGACATCGGGACTAGCAAAGCCCCTCAGTCCGACTATCGGCTACCGACTGCGCCAACCAGCCAGCTGCCAACTGCAGCCCGACCCGACACCGACAAGACACCGACGGGACGGCCATACCCAAGCACTATTCATGTGTCACCCTAGCCATCATGTATAGTGTCACTTGTCCCCTGGCACTATTTATGAAGTGACACAGGGGACAAGCATGACACCCCACCATGCCTTGCCCATGCCACCACTTAGCTTAGATGATAAGCTAGCCACACTATATATATGAGCATCCATCCATCCATCCAGGATGGACTCACACCCCCACACCCTCACGCATGCATACTAGCTAGCAAGATAGCTAGCTAGCACACACACAAACCATTCGGCCACTGGAGCTTGCATGCTCATCCGGTCATCCACATATATACGAGGCTAGATGCCTACGGCACTGACCTCAGATACAGCTCCAGGAGCACTCTGTACCAGATATACCAGATATACTCAGACATGCAGGAGTAGGGGTGTTATCTCTTCGGAGAGCCCCGAACCTTGGTAAACTAGTGCGTGCTACTCGCATACCCATCCCTGGATATTCTAGCAGCAGTCTTGCCCTCACACGAAACCACCTTGTGGCATATGTCGTCTTGCACCCCCTCCATGAGAATACCATGACACATATCATGATACTGTATCATAATAAATGCTATGCTACTATGTGTCATGCGCATGGCAATAAATAAAATACTACATGATACTAACTTATGATACTATGCGTGCATTACGGAGGTAGTATATCATATACTAGTATCATATGCCTGATACTAGTATATGATACTCTCCATTAGGCTGCTTCCAATGCATTGGTGCTTACATGAGGTGCTAAGCATATTAAATACTTTAGCAACTAAAGACCCCAATGTATAGGTGCTTAACTTGTTGGTGCTAAGTATCCTTCATTTAATGATTTTGCAACTAAAGTTCTTCATGCATTGGTGGTATTCTTCCATTTAAGTGTTTTGGTTAGGGCTTAGGTTCTCCCACTTGGCATATGTTTCTTCCCGGGGTCACCACACTCATCTCTCTCCTCTTAATTACCTTGCCACATCAGATTTTTTGCCTACATGGTAGCCTTAGCACCTGTACTACAAGGTGGAGCATTGGGAGGGGCCTTAGACTAGTCACAATGGGTATAGTAACTTAGACTAGTAACATGCATATGTTACTAGTCTATGTTACTACCTCTATAATGGGGAATAACATATGTGTGGTGTCATGCAACACTTCATTTATTAGGTTGTAGACTCATCTTGTCTTGGTATGTGTGATGTTACAGTAACTAGCTATGTTACCACATGACTCTCTTTCCTCATTAATTACTTACCACATCATCTGTTTTGCCTAGAGATGTGTGATGTTACCCCCTATGTTACCCCCACTGTGGGTATAGTCTTACAACCAGCCTTGTCATATACTAGTATCGTGCATATGATACTATAGTATATGATACTACCTCCATAATGCGCGCATAGTATCATAAGTTAGTATATTAGGTTGCCTTATTAATTGCCATGCATGACACAAAGTAGTATAACATTTAATATGATACGGTATCATGATGTGATACCACACCCTCTCTTTCCTCATTTAACTGTGTGCCACTACATCATCCAAAAAGTCTAGTTTGCATGCATGATACCGCTTATGATACTCCCATTACGACGAGCCTTAGGGTGGCTATACTGGGGGTATCATGCACTCGGGAATAGCAAATATGATGATGTGGCAAAGAAATAACATAGGTAGATACCGTAACATAATAAATATGCTATACTACTTTGTGTCATGCATGGCCATAAATACGATCATCTATGATACTACTCTGTGATACTATATATGCACTACGAAGGTACGTATTTAGTATCATACACTAGTATCATATGCATGATACTATAGTATATGATACTCCCCACTATAAGGTTGGCCATAGTGGTGGTATCATAGCCGATAACATGCACTCGGAAATAGCAAGTATGCTGATGTGGCAAAGAATTAAATAAGATACAGAGGGTTAGAGTAACATATAGGTAGATACCGTATCATGTTAAATGTGATGCTAATTTGTGTCATGCATGGCAATAAATATGACCATCTATGATACTACTCTATTATACTATGCACTATAATTAAAGGTGGTATCATACACTAGTATTATATATATATATACAGACGGTCTATTCTGATAATATTATCAGAATAACTATTCTGATAACACTTTCACACTGCATGCTCAACGCAAGGGAACTGCACTTTCTTTAGCAAGAGCACTGCATTACGGAGACTAGTGAACTTCGTGTCGTAAAAAACTATACGCAGTATTTTTTTTGGTACTGTTTTTGCTCTAGTTTTTTAACCGTTTATCGGAACGAGGCATATGATATACCATTGGAAAGCTATGGATTAGGCGCAAATTCGCCATGTTGAACACTTTTCGAGATTTCACGGTTTAAGAGCAGTTTTAAAAATGGTGCGGCCCATGACGAGTGATGGCGAGCATTTTTTCGCGTTTTTTTTCTAAACCGCTCGTCGGAATGAAGCAAACAATACACCATTGGATAGATATCATCGAGGCGCATCTTTTTCATAACTATTTTTTTCTCTAATTCGTTACGGTTTAAGAGCAGTTTCAAATTTACTAAATCGCGAAATTCTGTTTTTCAAAAAAAAATCAAATTTTTGGTACTATTTTCGCTCCAGTTTTCTAACCGTTTGTTGAAACAAGGCGTGTAATATACCGTTGAAAAGCTATGGGTGAGGTGCAACTTTCATATGTTGAAATGTTTTTGAGATTCCTTATGGTTTTAAGTTAATTTTGAAAATAGTGCGGCGGACGACGAGTGGCAGCGGCCGTTTTTTGCGAAATTTTTACAAACCGGTTGTCGAAATGATTCAAATGATATGCCGTTGGAGAGATATCAATGAGATGCAACTTTTTCATGTAGAACACTCTCTCTAAGTCCTTACGGTTTAAGAGCAGTTTTAAATTTACCGAAATGCAAACACTCTGTTTTTCGCGATACCGAAATCGACGTGGGTACTTCATCCGACTGAAAAACGCACTGCATCGGATGCAAAATCGCACTTCATCAGACAAACAAGTGCACTGCATGATTTTTATTTTGTGCGACGTAAATTTTCCCAAACGAGGTAGCAAACCGCACTTCTTTAGACTAAAATCCACACTCCATCACACGGACAAATGCACTGCATGATTTCTTTTTTTGTGGGATGTAAATTTTCCCAAACAAGGTAGCAAACCAAACTTCTTTAGACTAAAACCCGCACTTCATCAGACGGACAAGTGCACTGCATGATTTTTTTGTGGGACGTAAGTTTCCCAAACGATATGGAGTGCACTTCATGTAAGTGTTGGTGAAACCGCAATACTATAAAAAGTGAACCTCAAGACTACCGTAAACACTGTGAATCGCACGAGTTACTGCTGACATTTTCATGTAACATTTCTTTTGGGACAATGTTTTTCATTAACATGCTTTTGGGACTGTAGTGACGAGCCATGTGTACTGCATTCTTCTATTTTGTCCTTTTCCTTTTTCTTTGTTTTTTCCACTGCACAACAAAGCACCACCTCATACCCTAGCAAAATTGCATCTGCACAGCAACTAAACCGCAACTGGATGCATCTTATATGCATCATTTTTTGCAACTGAAATGTAAGACAACATGCACTAAACTGCAAGCACGCTGCCACTAAACTGCTTGCTACCTCGGCCGCTGGAACTAGACGCCTGCATTACAAATCGAACTGATGCTCTCTACTTGAGAGAGGAGTATGGCGGTGAGGTACAACCGAGAGGGACTGTAGCACCACGCGTCAGGGTAGAGCTCCACTCCAGCTTGCAGTAGCACCACCACCAGGGGGAAGGAACACCACCACTAGGATTTAGACAATCTCCAACGGCAAATCCTAGATGCAAAAACAGATTTCTGAGCTGCATTTTTTTAGCACCAAACTGAATTGAACTGTATTGCATCCTGAAAAACACTAGAAAATGCTTGTAAACAGCAACAAACCTGGACAACATTCTCACAGCAAACTACACGGCGTCACCATCCATATTGCATGCCGTGGGTGGCTGGGACCTCGCCAAGTTTGATAAAAGTTGTTGCTGCAGCCAGGATAATATAGTTGTTACCGACACTAGGATGGAACTGACAATAAAGAATGTTAAAAGCGCCAAAAACACTCTATGTATGTATTGGTTTGTATACTACTCGTACTTGCATATACATTGAGGATTTTAGAGGATAAAAAATGGATCAATGGGAAGAACCAAACACCAAATTCGAATTCCATAGTGACAACACCAAATTGCTAACTAAGAGGTTCAGTTGCTATATATAACCTTTCAACAGGGAGTGAGGTGAAATTGGGGGAAATAAATTAACTCCGAGAATGGAGAGGATCACGCCATCATTGGGTTGGAAGCTGCACACACAAACTTCACGTCGGCGTCGCATGGACTACAAACCGCTTCTTCTTCATCTGGACAACAGGTGGCGGCCGCCGTTGACGAGGAGCACGGGATCTGCAGTGGTCCTCCGTTGCTGCTCATCGGATCGGCGGGATGCAGGTGATGGAGCGGGTCCAGGGAGCAGCGCCATGTGAGTAATGGCCGTCGGCAGAGAGACGGGATCGAGGGGCTGTTGACCACTGCCATCTGGTGCTCTACTACACTGCACGCCTTCGATTTTTGGACTGCACGCACGCACACCGCACTGCACCTCGGGGAGCACTGCCCTGTGCATCCACACCCCCGCCCAACTGCCTGGATCGGCATGGGGTGACACCGGCTAGCAAAGGGTCAAGGGAGAAGAGCAGACGCTCGAGCCTGGTGGCTGCGGCGCCATGGCCGGCGACGAGGGCAGGGCGCCGCTGGTTGAGGACGTGGCCATGGAGGTAGAGGTGAGGGGGCCCGTGGTGGCCGCGAACTACACGACCACGCGTCACCGAACCGCATCGCGTACCCCGGCGCACTTCAATTATGTTGCTGTTACGGACGCGCTTGGTGGCCATGGCTTTGGCCGTGGACCTCATCGCGGTGATGGCGGTGAAGGGGTGCACGAGCTGGGAAGGAGGGAAGGGAGGTGAGACGTGATGCGGAGACGGCGTGCTAGTCTTCATTTGGTCATGGACAGAGAGGACGACTCTGGCCAGTGTGGGGGGGCAGGCCCCCGCCGGAGTCTTGTTTCAGATTTGTGGCTGAGCCATGGTGGTCCGAGCCACTGGAGGAGGGTAGGCCCCCGTCGGGGTAGGGGCTCGCCGCGGGGTTCCGGCGAGGTCGGGCCTGACGAGCGCGGCCACCGGTGGGGGAGGAGGCCATGGAGAAGGTGGTGGGGTGTGGGGCTCCGGCGAGGAAGAAGGTAGGGGTGCGGGGCCCCCGACGGGGAAGAAGGTGGGGGATCGGGGGTGGCCATG
>NC_041390.1:158440256-158451557 GCF_002162155.2 Triticum dicoccoides | reverse complement strand
GTCTGGTGGTGGTGGGGTGGGGCGCCGCGGGGGCCGCCGGCTGTGGGAGTGGTGGTGGGCGGCCGTTCTTGTGGTAGGTGGTGGTCTTGCGGGGCACCGATGCGGAATGGGAGGGAGGTCATGCCCTCGGGGCTCGGGGGGAGTGGTGGGTCGTGGGGGTAGGCGGAGTAGGAGGTGTTATCAGAATAAGACTCGTGTTATTAGAATAAGACTCTTAAGGGTGTTATTAGAATAGACCCACCCTATATATATGTAATAAAATAAGATATAAATATAGGTTCAGTTTTTCATTCTTATAGAGAACATGTTGAGTTTTGCATTCTTATAGAAAAATAGAACTGAGCTATGCGTCGTCTTGAAAAAATAAACATAACTTGGGCTGCTGATGTTATAGACAATCTAGGTTGGTAGGCCCAGAGGCCGCTTGATACCTGCTGAATCCAAAAAATGTTGAAACATGTCGTGGGCTACCCATGTTAAACAACGAATCCTAGGCCATGGACCTGGTGGGCCCGGGACTGTCAGCCTCTCAACGAATAGTTGTCTCCCGATTCCTCTTGTTTTGTTGACCATGTCAGGAATGACAGACGGCGGCACCGCGTCTAGAGCACCAAGGCGGAGGACGACGTCCCGCACACATACCTGGGCAACGGCGATCCGCTGGTCCCTGTCAGCAGACGAATGGATGGGCACAAGGTCTAGTCCTACAACCTTGTGCTTTCTCGTCCTGTAGGTACTGCTTGAACTCGGTGAGGCAGAGCTTCACCAAGTCCGGATCATTGGTGTACATCACATTCAACTTGGTGCAGCCATAGGACTGAACGGCGAACTCAAAGGGGAATTCCTTGCTGAAGTCCATATCCAGCAGGCTCACCCCTCGGATCACCATTGGAGTGTTTTCAAGTGAACGAGTGTGTAGGCGGCGGCAGCAGTTCATTTTTCAGCTCTTGGGGAACTGGATTCAACAGTAAACTGAGTGTGTACAGGCGACAACAGTTACTACCCCTCCCTCGTCCGCTTCACGCCCGACAAAAGATGCACCCTCGGCACATTCAAATGCCTCCATTAAGAAACCTACTCCAGCCACACGTCGGTTCATGAGCGGGTCTGTATTGGTACTGTAAAAACAGGAGTTAGAGGTCACTTTACTTCAATTTAATTAGTTTTAGTAGAAATTTATACTTAAAACAAGCAATGCATTGGCTCGTTATATCAGTGCCACAGGATCAACATGCACAAAAATTAGAATTATTATTCTCAGGACGCACACGATCAGCACATTTGTCGCACTTTCACAAAGATAATACTACCATGTTTGAACTGTTTGTTATGGTTGTTGTCCTCTACATCATCATGCTGTGTTTCCCAGCTTGCAAGATTCAGAACCAACAAATAAGATCCAAATAATAAGTACAACAAAGATGCCTACACATCTCATTGATTCCCAGCTTGCAAGATTCAGAACCAACAAGTAAGATCCAAATAATAAGTACAACAAAGATGCCTACACATCTCATTGATTCCCAGCTTGCAAGATTCAGAACCAACAAATAAGATTCAAATAATAAGTACAACAAAGATGCCTACACATCTCATTGATTCCCAGCTTGCAAGATTCAGAACCAACCCATTAGAGCCTTTTGATAAAGTGAATATCGAGATTAAATCCATCTTGGCTAGCCATGTCATACAATCGAAGAACTTGGCGAATGCTCTTGACCGTCACAACATCTGTAGTTGAGTATTCCTGTTTGCACAACACAAACAAGAAGAGCATGATTTCACTTTAATAGTGGCCTCCTTGAACTCAACCTGCAGCTCCACTCGGATGAGGCCTGCCTCGAGTTCCATGATTCAATTCATGCGCCTTTTTTCTGAAGTTCACCTGAAATGAAGCAAAGATTGCATCATTTAGCTAGCCAGAAGTACTTGCTCTCGTGAGCTGGCAGGTTCTTCTTTAGTAGTTGCACTAAAATTGAGGAACATTAAGGTTGGCTGTCCGGCTCATGTAAGGTGCAACTATAATTTTCTTATCCTTTTTTGCAGTCCATTGTGGTGACAGTGACAGCTCATCTTGCAAATGCTAATAAAATGTTGCACGAGATTACCAGCAGAACTTGACGGAGATTTTGGAAACTCCAATCACCATTTTGTGCAGTTCCACCAAAATTGAGAGATGTTGCCCACGTGACATTTTAGTTGAACTGCGCAAGAAACGTATTCCAAAAAAAAGTGTTTTGTGCAGTTCACCAAAAGGTCACAATAGCAATAAGGTGAAATGGATATCCCTATCTGCAAAAAAAAGATAGAAAGTAAACAGTTGCTGGTCAAAAAGAATATACGAAACATATACGAAATGAAAAGAAGCATCTTAATTATGTTCATGGAAATCACACAAGGACAGTAGAAATTTTAAAACGTCAGCAATGCTTCATGTTAACAGAAGCATTACGATCAAAAATGAGATTCCGCAAATATGGGATTACTTTAATGGTGGCATTGCTTGTTTACCAGATACAGTAAATCAACAACAGCTAAAGAGTTGGTTTAAGGGCATGGGATCGTGGGGACACCAGGACACTCAGCAGCGTAAAGCAGCAACTTACTTATCATACTGGGGAAAACAGCAGGAGTGCCATTTGTAACATAGTTTAATTGCATCTTATCACTGGAGGCATTAGATTAACAATAACACTGGTTAGACATGTCTCTAAGGTAACAGTGTGATCACTTCATTTTACATGCGCCCTTACATTAACAACATCAAAAGGTTGGTATAAGGACATGAGACAGTGGACGCATCAGCACAATGTACCTACAAGGAGGCATAAAGTGGTGATCCCGAGTTTGTTCATGCTATGTGAGGGCAGCAAATCTAATCCTAGAGACCTTTTACTATGTGAGAGCAGAAATTCTAATCCTGGAGACCTTTTACTATGTGAGGGCAACAGATCTGATCTTGGACATACTCTGTTGACTTGTCCACCAGCCGCCACTTTCTATCCTTTTTTCAACCAATAATAGATATGTTCCTTATCTAGTTTGTACCGCGTTTTCCCATTATTTCCCTTTTCAACCAAGAGACCGGTTGGGTATCCGGTCTCTACTACTTTCACCATATTATTTCCTCTTTGAATCAAGTCCTAGATTCATGCTACAACTTTCCCCCCTTTCTTCATTGTTTGAACAAAGCCCTAGATTTGAATGCATGAAGTAGCTTTACCTCTAATAATACAAAAAATTTAGGTGGCTTTGGAAGAGCTGATGGGAGTAGAAAAAGATGCACATGTAGACACGTGGGGAGCTGGGGCAGTAGAGCAAGGCCGCTTTCGAAGAACTTATACCTGAGGGTCGTCGGGATGTCGGCGGCGGCAGGCCGGAGCACAAGGTTATGAAGATTTCCGCCTCCACGTCGCCGTCAAGCGGCTAATTGGTCGCCGATTTTTATCCCACCAAACTTGGCGTTGACTGAGTGGAGGAGCCGTGGCCTTCCTGGGACTAGAGCGGTGGCAACCTACCGTGTACTACTCTTCCTCGCTGCTGGCTGCACCCACGCACGCGCGCCGGCTTCGAGGTTGTGGCGGTGGAGGGCGGCCGAGGGGGGGGAGCCGGCGATCTCCTTCGTCTGCTCCTGCGACAGTACATCCAAGAGAGCTTTGGAGGGCGGCCAGGGGGGGCGACGATCTCCTTCGTCTGCTCCTGCGATAGTACGTCCAGGAGAGCTTTGGAGCGCGCCCGGAGCGGAGCCACCGATGTCCTTCGTCTGCTCCTGCGACAGTACGTCCAAGAGAGCTTTGGAGTGCCCGGAGGCCATGGTTGGAGTGGTGCCAACAGAAGGAAGGGACTGGAGGAGAATGAGTGTGGGTCTTTGGCTATGGCTGGGAGCTAGGGCTCAAGGTAATATATCGGGCGAATGGCAACGAGCCACGGTAGACAGATGGACGGCTGGCACCGGAGTAGGTTCGTCAGCAGCCGTGGTGTCATTAATGCGGAGCAGTCACTTGCACCGGGATGCCACGCCGGTGGTGCTCTCTCGGCCGTCGCGCTGCTGCAATGCTGGTGCCAGTGAGAGGACGCGTCGGGCGTGAATGCGGACACTGCTTCAGTGACTTAAACGCAGGTGCGTTGTCTCATTGACATGTGGCCCAACAGGCATCAGGCCCACATGTCAGGGACGCACCAACTGTAGGTGATTTATATTTATTTTTTATTTCTAATGAATGCTAGCATTTCAACTCTTACGATGAAGGAGTGCCAAACACACGGCACGTGCTGGATGTCACACACGTAAGCGAAAGAAGTGGGACATGAACAACGTGGTAGAGCGTCTCCACTTCTGGGTCGGAGACCACACGTAGTAGTACTACTGTACTAGTGGTATGGACGATACAAAGTGCGACCCGGAGAGAAAGACACGTCTAGTTGCAAGGTCTCGAGGCATACACATAAACAAATATAAAACCTAATATGTGCCTCCAATTAATGTAGTAGTAATAGAGTACTTAGTCACGTACTCCATAACATCACCGGGCATTGCACGTACAACATTTAGTGGTAGTAAGAGACAAATGCCTATATGCCATGCATGTTCATACTATTTGTGCCTTTCTACTTCACTTACCGCGCTACATTACAAAGGTTCGCACGTCCACTCTTGGGTATATGTTTGTCTCATAGTTCCAGTCCCACGTGTTCTTCATATAGATGGAACGATCCTTGCATGACACATGCACCTTGATGCTAGATGTGTCGCGTGTTGGCAAAAGGATGAACAAAGCTCACGTAAAAAAATTAGAGTGGAAGAACATAGATTCTCGACGACCGAGAAGGAGAAAGGAACCTTGGGGTGGAGCGTCTACACTCATAATATTTTATATTATTCAGCGATATAAAATCAACCAATCATCTCCACAGTGGACTGGAAGAGTACGAAACATGACAGCCCAGTGTAGTTACATCATACTAGTACATGGCTAACCCACGCTATCACCATATTTCTTGGCTTCCGTGTGACACCTATCAATAGTAATCTAGCAGCCCATATCGCTTCTCCCTCCTCGTCTCTCTCAAAGTGCGGCGGGCTGGCGTTTTTGCCATCTATTGAGGTCGGTTAACT
Source organism: Triticum dicoccoides (assembly GCF_002162155.2). Classification (NCBI taxonomy): domain Eukaryota; kingdom Viridiplantae; phylum Streptophyta; class Magnoliopsida; order Poales; family Poaceae; genus Triticum; species Triticum dicoccoides. The sequence goes on along the minus strand of NC_041390.1, from coordinate 158,446,441 downwards.
CATCACATGTTAGCGACATGCCAAGAGCATTCTAAAAAAAATCCTTTCACGTTCCGTTTTCAAAAAGAAAAAAATCCTTTCACGTATGAATCTGACTACTAGTTGGACCAAGTATGGTTCCGTTTGTGCTTCTTCGTGAGCACGGTTCGGTCGTGAGGCGACCATGTTGGTAAGAGAGTCCAAGTGACTCGATGCACAAGTCTGGTTTCACTGCATGAGTAGCATGATGTTGTTTGCATTTAACTTGATTAAATGTCATGATATTGTTTGTCATTATGGTTATGTTTGCTGTGAGCTTGCAAGCACATTCAATGTACTGACCAATGTACTGACCTGGTGTGTTATGCCATATTTCAGGAAAGTCTAACTGGATCAGAGTGATGCCATGTCTAGACCGTGTCCACATCAGTGTCCCTGTGCTATGGAGTCCCGCTACGTCATTGTTCCGCTGCCGTGTAGATGTCATGCTCGAGGCCCCCTTTATGTCCACTAAATAATGTACATATTGTTCAGCCACACTGAGTGTGCTGCTTGGCCTCGCAACTTGATGCAACATCACACTTTGCTTCCGCTAGTTCAGTAAAGCGGTGTTTTCTGTACCAAGATGTTGTGTGTTGCCAGAAGACATGATCTCTGGGTTGGCAATACAAGGTAAACCCGTCGCTCTGAGCCGGGGTGTCACATGCATCCTCACACTCGTGTACACATATGACGCCACAGCACATTATACAATGCAGACACCTAGCAAAGATACCAAAATGACGCAAGTTATGTTACAGATCCACCTCAGTGTATGACAAAAACCACTTCTTACCGACGACGTGTGTTCATCAATCAATACAACAAAAAAGATGTGTCAGTACAACTATGCCCCTTGGTGCGGTGCTTGGTTTTCCCCCTAAAAAGATAGATAATGGGGAAAGTCCATGCAAGGAAGATGGGTCAGTACAACTATGCCCCTCGGTGCGGTGCTGGTTTTCCCCCTAAAAAGATAGATAATGGGGGCAAGTCCATACAAGGAAGACGTGTCAGTATAACTATGCTACTCGGTGCATTGCTGGTTTTCCCCTAAAAAGATGGATAATGGGGCAAGTCATGTTATGGACTCGCCTCCGCATGCGATGCCGCGGCGTGCCGTGGTGTCGCCTGCTACGACTCGTTACTGGCTTGACCTCGCCGGGATGGGGGAGGGGGGTCCCGACCCCCCTCTCCCAGGCTCGTCATCGCGCTAACATGGTAGTGCGCTTGTTTGACAGGCATAGTGCGGTTATTCTGTCCCCCCATGCACCCACACACCCTAAAATGATAGATAATGGGGCAAGTCATGTTACGGACTCGCCTCTACATGCGACGCCACGGCACGCCGCGCCGTCGCCTGCTACGGCTCGTTCCTGGCTCGGGCTCGCCGGCATGGGGGAGGGGGTCGGCCTCGCACTAACGCGGCAGTGCCCTTGTTTGACAGGCGCAGTGCGGTTATTCTGTCCCCCCCCCCACGCACCCACACACCCTAAGATAGATAATGGGGGCAAGTCCATACAAGGAGGATGTGTCAGTACAACTATGCCCCTCGGTGCGGTGCTGGTTTTTTGCCTAAAAAGATAGATAATGGGGGCAAGTCCATACAAGGAAGATGTGTCAGTACAACTATCCCCTTGGTGCGGTGTTGGTTTTCCCCTAGAGAGATAGATAATGGGGCAAGTCACGTTACAGACTCGCCTCCGCATGCAACGTCGCGGCACGCCGCGTCATCACCTGCTACAGCTCGTTCCTGGATCGGCCTTGCCGGGATGAAGGAGGGGGTCCCGACCCCCCTCCCCCTGGCTCGGCTCCGCGCTAACGCGGCAGTGCGCTCGTTTGACAGGCGCAGTGCGATTATTTTGTTTACCTCCCATGCACACACACACACCCTAAAAAGATAGATAATAGGGAAGGTCATGTTACGGACTCGACTCCGCATGCAACGACGTGTCGTGCCTGCTATGGCTCGTTCCTAACTCGGCCTCGCCGGGATGGGGGAGGGGGTCCCCCTCCCCCCCGGCTCAGCCTCGCGCTAACGCGGCAGTGTGCTCGTTTGACAGGCGTAGTGCAGTTATTCTGTTTCCCCACCCCCACGCAACCACACACCCTAAAAAGATAAATGTTCTTCAGTCCATACAAAAAATGTGTCAGTACGACTATGCCACTCGATGCGGTCCTATATATCTTATCCAAATGTTCATAAAAAATAAAAAAATGCTGAAAGAAAATGAGAACAAAGAGAAAGCGAGGGAAACACACTATAAAAAAGATGTCGGTTCAAGCAGATGAGAACATTCGGTACTACTATGAAAAAATGCTTATATTAGGAAAAAATCATAAAAACTAGAAGGACAAAATGCTAAGAATCAAAAATATTGACCGCCCAAGGGACAGGCCAGCCCAACGCAGGTGGGTACTAGGACCCAAGCCAACTGCGAAACCACCGGCGAATCCATTGTAAACCAGACTGCGAAGGCCAATCCACCAGGGCCCACAGGTCATGGCAGAGAGCGAGCGCCGTGTTTAAGCGCTCAGGTAAGTATTCAGAGGAGTTCGACCAGTAAGCCACGGCAACGCTTATAAACAAGTCGAGAGCCCCCTCGACTAGCGAGGTGGGACTAAAACGTATAGCGCATGCGCACGCCCCACTGCACAGCGTGTGGACGAGCTATTTGGGCCAAAAACAATGGCTCCGGGGGGATGGCCCAATACAACAATTCGCCCCATTACAAAATTCCAGCCGATCACACACGACCAAATAAAAGAAACAAATGCAGATAATTTTAAAAAAACCTCATAAGAAATTAGTTCAAAATAAAGAATGCAGAAAAGTTCAAACACATGTTAATTGTAAGAACTAAAAAAATAAAAAAATTGGAAAATTAAACGTAGAAGATTGTAATAAAAATTTCAGAAACAAGTTTTTAAAAAGTTCAACTACTAAAATTCATAAGGTTCAAGTAAAATTAATACTATGCAGCAAAGACTAAATTCTTTTTATTTTAAAAAATACTAGAACTATCACTATTCAACTAAAAAATTGTGCTCTAAAATTCCTGTCAAATAGTAAGGAAAAATGCTCTACAACAAATGAATGCGGTTGGCCATTGACATCCAAAATAGTTCAGTACTATCATTAATAGTATGTAAGTTCAACAAACTCAAACCCAAGGGGTCCTACAACCATCATCAGCGTATATTTTTCGTGTCCGAGCTATGTACATGAAAATATCCCAGTAAAAGCAAAGGATTCCCATCAGTTCAACTATAATTGTTCCAATTCAGATATAAAAAAAATAGTTGTGCTTGAGCAAAAAATAGGAAGCATTACATAAATAAAAAATAGCGCATACAATAACATACGAACAAATTGTTCCAAACCATCTGGTAATAACATATAATTCAACCATCTCACATGCATTGTTTTAAAGAAAAATACCGCAACATAATCAAACACACACAAATCTCACAACCAGCATCATTTGCCACATTTAAACCTACAACACATGAATTCTGAATGTCAAAGAGTCTTCTTCCCTGGAGAACATAACCATAACCACATCTCCATCCTCAATTCCAGACTCTGCCACAAACTCCTTCCACCCAGTAGTTAGGTTGATGCAACCATCAAACTCGATGTGGTAGGCAACTTCCATCAACTGATACCCGTTTTGTCTGAAGTCTCCATCTTCAGTATCCCGGAACTAGGAGGGACAATCCTGATTCTGGGTGATATTTTCTACAAATGGGCATGGGAGTTGAAAATAAAGTGAACACCTAACATAACTGAATATTTACACAGATCTAGGAACTGCTGCATAACAAAGTGAAAAGAAATATCTGGACCAAAACAAAAACACCAAACTAACTAGTCATATGACCTGACTAAACTGAAGAAATATACATATCAATACCCCTACAGTAAAACATCTGACAAAAAAGAACAAGGATTATACAAAAATGGATAAATACTATTAAGTAATGAATGAATACACACACAAATCCCTACTGTTAACTTCTAACAAAACCAAATAAAAATTATAGGCAAACTATTGATAAAACTAAACTACAGATTCAGTCCATGGGATTCAAAATGAGACCTACAAAAAGAAGAAAACAAAAAGAATAGAAACACATACCCATGATTCCTCCAAGTCCCCAACCGTCAGGCGACAAACATAGGGTGCACGGAACCCATGGTTGATGTACAACAGACATGAAAGTTGCCCACGACACTGACTCTCGGTGAGCTCCAAACCAGATTCGTACACACAGCCGTCAGCTATGCGCGCCATCTTTGCGAGATATCTGCATGAACAATCCTCCATGGGAAACACAAGAAAAGGGAAGAAAACAACAGAGAGAAGAGGGAGGAACCTAGATCTGATTCTAGAAGAAGGAAGAAAAAGGAGGGGGAGACTGAGCCACACACCACACATAGATGGATAGAATTTATAACCAAGAAGACTCGGAGATTATAAAAATAATAAATAGGTAGGTAGGCAGCCAGTTGGTAGAAAATAGTTAATATACAAGTCACACAACATTGACCGCAAATCAGTTCAACTTCAGATAAAGAAGCAGTTCAAAAATAATTGTTGGAGAGCACATACGGCAGCAGTTCAAACTGCATAAAACAAACATATGTAGATAAAAGAACTCATTCAGAGGTAGACAGTTGAATTCATTTAGTCATTCAACCATCTGCTCCCTCACAACACAAACTTAAAAACATAAAAATTCAGTACTTCGGTCATAACGATCAAAGAAACGACGCCATTTGGCCCTGGTGGATGGATGTGGAGCTGTGGCTTCTCTCACCCTAGCCCAAATGATGATCTGAATATGGTTCCTTCCCCTGCCCTCTAGGAAAAGTAGCTCCAGTTCATTGGAGTTGCAAGTATCCATCACCTTGCATGCAAGGCATCCGTTGAACTTTGCATCCACTTCCTCCTCGGCAGCACATCGTGCCCTCTGCCTGCACTTGTGCCTCCTCCTCCTCTGCTATGCTACTGCAGCCCTCACATCGAAGACATCCCCCTCCTCCTCTATGACCTCTCCCAGCTCAGGATCCATCTAGCTTTTCTTTGGTGGCAGCTGGTGGAATGAAAGTGACAGAGGGCTCAGGCTTTATACTCAAAGTGCAGATGTTCGGGTAGGCAGCTAGTAGAAAATACTTACTCTGATGTGAACACACAGTAATACAACTATGACATGGAGCAGTCCAACTACACATACGGCAGTCATTCAAACAACATTGAAAAACACACAACTTAATTACACATTTTGACTAGATTACAAGAAATCATAGGCTACAGTCAGCCACCATACACCACCTCCGCCAACGATAAAATCACATGGGAAACCGGGGTAGAAACAACTCGAGAAGCAAAATTGACAACACAAATATATTCATACAATCCTCATCTCTCTCCCTGCAACGCCAATTCGAAAATAAAGCATCATAAAAAGAAGAACACATTTGCATGGCGGACATGGCTAACGACCAAGAACACCAAAACTTCTAATCAGAAATTACAGTGAAAGAATCTCCAAAAACTCTAACACACTGATCATTCCCACATCCCAATAACACATAAAATAACAAAACGGACGTAAAATCAACGACTATGAACACCACGGTAAACACCAACGCCTACAACACCTTCACCGCCAAATACCCACGCCGTCACCTCCGGTGACTTGAGATCGAAAAACACGACCAGGTGAGCGCGCGCACGTGCGAAGCCCCGTACATGTCTACTCTGGCAACGAATGGCTGGCAGCACCGCGCCGGAGAACCCCCGGAAGCCCCCTGTTGAATCCCATGTTTCCGTCCGTCGAAGACGCAGGAAGATCACTTCAAGTAGCAAACCACGTCAGTCCAACTTGTAAACTTCGTCAGTTCAAGTTGGGTAACAGAATAATATTCTGTTACGCGAGACAGAATAGCCCATATATATATACATACATACATACATACATACATACATATATATATATATTCTAATAACACCCTTAAGAGTCTTATTCTAATAACACGAGTCTTATTCTGATAACACCTCCTACTCCGCCTACCCCCACAACCCATCACTCCCCCGAGCCCCGAGGGCATAACCTCCCTCCCATTCCGCATCGGTGCCCCGCAAGACCACCACCTACCACAA
>NC_041390.1:158436728-158439988 GCF_002162155.2 Triticum dicoccoides | reverse complement strand
CCCCGATCCCCCACCTTCTTCCCCGCCGGGGGCCCCGCACCCCTACTTCCTCGCCGGAGCCCCACAACCCACCACCTTCTCCATGGCCTCCTCCCCCATCGGTGGCCGTGCTCGTCAGGCCCGACCTCGCCGGAACCCCGCGGCGAGCCCCTACCCCGACGGGGGCCGACCCTCCTCCAGTGGCTCGGACCACCATGGCTCCGCCACAAATCTAAAACAAGACTCCGGCGGGGGCCTGCCCCCCGCGCCGGCCAGGGTCATCCTCTCTGTCCATGGCCAGACGAAGACTAGCGCGTCATCTCCGACCTCCGCTGATAACCATGGCCACCGCGCCACATCTCACCTTCCTTCCCTCCATCCCAGGTCATGCGCCCCTTCACCGCCATCGACGCGACGAGGTCAACGGCCAAAGCCATGGCCACCAAGCGCGTCCGCAACAGCAACAGAATTGAAGTGCGTCGGGGCACGCGATGCGGTTCGGTGACGCGTGGTCATGTAGTTCGCGGCCACCACGGCCCCCCTCATCTCTACCTCCATGGCGACGTCCTCAACCAGCGGCGCCCTGACCTCATCATCGGCCATGGCGTCGCAGCCACTAGGCTCAAGCGTCTGCTCTTCTCCCTGGACCCTTTGCTAGCCGGCGTCACCCTGGGCCGATCCAGGCAGTTGGGCGGGGGTGTGGATGTGCAGGGCAGTGCTCCCCGAGGTGAAGTGCGGCGCGCGTGCGTGCAATCCAAAACTCGGAGGCATGCAGTGCAGTAGAGCACCAGACGGCAGTGGCCAACAGCCCCTCGATCCCGTCTCTCTGTCGAATGCAACTACTCACATGGCGCTGCTCCCTGGACCCGCTCCATCACCGGCATCCCGCCGATCCGACGAGCAGCAACGGAGGACCCGTGCAGATCCCGTGCTCCTCGTCAACGGTGGCCGCCACCTGTTGTCCAGATGAAGAAGAAGCGGTTTGCAGTCCACGCGACGCCGGTGTACAGTTTGTGTGTGCCGCTTCCAGCCCAACGACGGCCTAATCCTCTCCATTCTCGGAGTTAATTTATTTCCCCCAATTTCACCTCACTCCCTATAGAAAGGTTATATATAGCAACTGAACCTCTTAGTTAGCAATTTGGTGTTGTCACTATGGAATTAGAATTTGGTGTTTGGTGCTTCCCATTGATCCATTTTTTATCCTCTAAAATCCTCAATGTATATGCAAGTACGAGTAGTATACAAACCAATACATATATAGAGTGTGTCTAGTGCTTTTAACATTCTTTATTGTCAGTTCCATCCTAGTGTCGGTAACAACTATATTATCCTGGCTGCAGCAACAAGTTTTATCAAACTTGGCGAGGTCCCGGCCACCCACAGCATGCAATACAGATGGTGACGCCGTGCAGTTTGTTGTGCGAATGTTGTCCAGGTTTGTTGTTGTTTACAAACATTTTCTTGTGTTTTTCAGGATGCAGTACAGTTCAATTCAGTTTGGTGCTAAAAAAGTGCAACTCAGAAATCTGTTTTTGCATCTAGGATTTGCCCTTGGAGATTGTCTAAATCCTTGTGGTGGTGTTCCTTCCCGCTGGTGGTGGTGCTACTGCGAGCTGGAGTGGAGCTCTACCCTGACGCGTGGCGCTATAGTCCCTCTCGGTTGTCCCTCACCGCCATACTCCTCTCTCAAGTAGAGAGCATCAGTTTGATTTGTAATGCAGGCGTCTAGTTCCAGCGGCCGAGGTAGCCAGCAGTTTAGTGGCAGCGTGCTTGCAGTTTGGTGCATGTTGTCTTACATTTTGGTTGCAAAAAAATGATGCATATAAGATGCGTCCAATTGCAGTTTAGTTGCTACGCAGATGCAGTTTTGCTAGGGTACGAGGTGGTGCTTCGTTGTGCAGTGGAAAAACAAAGAAAACGGAAAAGGGCAAAATAGAAGAATGCAGTACACATGGCTCATCACTACAGCCCCAAAAGCATGTTAATGAAAAACATTGTCCCAAAAAAATGTTACATGAAAATGTCAGTAGTAACTCGTGCGATTCACAGAGTTTACGGTAGTCTTGAGGTTCACTTCTTATAGTATTGCGGTTTCACCAACGCTTACATGAAGTGCACTCCATCTCGTTTGGGAAATTTACGTCCCACAAAAAAGAAATCATGCAGTGCACTTGTCCGTCTGATGAAGTGCGGGTTTTAGTCTAAAGAAGTTCGGTTTGCTACCTTGTTTGGGAAAATTTACATCCCACAAATAAAGAAATCATGCAGTGCATTTGTCCGTGTGATGGAGTGCAGATTTTAGTCTAAAGAAGTGCGGTTTGCTACCTCGTTTGGGAAAATGTACGTCCCATAAAAACAAATCATGCAGTGCACTTGTTTATCCGATGAAGTGTGATTTTGCGTCCGATGCAGTGCGATTTTTAGTCGGATGAAGTACCCACGTCGATTTGGGTGTCGCGAAAAACAGAGTGTCCGCATTTCGGTAAATTTAAAACTGCTCTTAAACCGTAATGAATTAGAGAGAGTGTTCTACATGAAAAAGCTGCGTCTCGTCGATATCTTTCCAACGGCATATCATTTGAATCATTTCGACAACCGGTTTGTAAAAATTTCGCGAAAAACGGCCGCTGCCGCTAGTCGTCCGCCGCACAATTTTCAAAATTAACTTAAAATCATAAGGAATCTCAAAAACATTTTAACATATGAAAGTTGCGCCTCGCCCATAGCTTTTCAACGGTATATTACACACCTTGTTTCGACAAATGGTTAGAAAACTGGAGCGAAAACAGTACCGAAAATTTGAATTTTTTTGAACAACAGAATTCCGCGATTTAGTAAATTTGAAACTGCTCTAAAACCGTAACGATTTAGAGAAAAAAATAGTTATGAAAAATATGCGCCTCGATGATATCTATCCAACGGTGTATCGTTTGCTTCATTCCAATGAGTGGTTTTGAAAAAAACATGAAAAAATGCTCGCTGTCACTCGTCATGGGCCGCACCATTTTCAAAACTGCTCTTAAACCGTGAGAAATCTCGAAATGTGTTCAATATGGCGAATTTGCACCTAATCCATAGCTTTCGAGCGGTATATCATACGCCTCGTTCCGATAAACGGTTAAAAACTAGAGCAAAAACAGTACCGAAAAAACACTGCGTACAGTTTTTTACGACACGAAGTTTACTAGTCTCTGTAATGCAGTGCTCTTGCTAAAGAAAGTGCAGTGCCCTCGCGTTGAGCATGCAGTGCGAAAGTGTTATCAGAATAGTTATTCTGA
>NC_041390.1:158424298-158436270 GCF_002162155.2 Triticum dicoccoides | reverse complement strand
TGTCGTTCATCCAACCATTTTATAGACCTTCCCACTTCCTTTATTTTTTTTGTTTTCATTAATTCTATATCTGAATTTTCTCCCACTTTCTTTTTTGATGTAAACTGAGTTTTCTCCCAGTATTTTTCACTAGAACCAACTCAACTGTCCCACGTCTAGCCGAAAAAATAATAATACCCCACGTACTATTAACTCATCAAATTTAAATAATATTTTATTTCGTAAGTTGAAAGTTCTTACAAAATAATAATAATTGTTTTTATATAACTTGGCAAGTTAACTTCTAGTGATTGCATACATAAGCTTGCAAAGATTTTACTGATCAATGCAGTAATAGACGTGCAATCATGTGTTTATGTTTTTATAACATTTCCCCGTCTAGCCCAACATGATATTTTCACCCAGCCCAGCAAGTCCGCGGATTTCGAGAAAAATGCAAATGGGCTTTAAATTTTACCATATATATAAACAGGCTGCATAGATGCTACATCATTGTTTCACCCAACCCACCAAATAGACTAAAAAACAAATGGACTGGCTGACATGTGGGCCAGTAGGTCGAAGCCTAAGAAGGCATTGGATTTACATCCAACGGTCGGCATTATTCTTCAATCTCTCGTCTTCTTCCCCCAGCGCTGCCGGGACCGCCTGCTCCAGCCTCCGGCGTCCAGCGGCGTTGTTTTGCGCTCCTCAGCGAAATGCTACCGCACCGGCGGCCAGACCATCCCTCCACTCCACACCTCCTGTTATTCTCTACCGAGTGTAGGCCCACACCGCACCCGAACCAGTCAAGTTTCCCGCTCCTCTCCGTCTGCGACTCCACAGCCGCGTCTTCCCCATCTTCGGGTCGTTCCAGTCTAGGGCCTCGCCGTCGTCCACCGCCTCGGTGCGCTCGGCGCGGTGTGGTCAACATACGAGAGTCATCGGAAGAGGACTGTACGTGGAGAGCCTGACGACTAGGACCCACGAGGTCCATGGTTGCACGCAAGGAAAGTTCCTCCTTATTACACACTGTACGTGGACTGTACATGGGAAGGGCTTCTGTATTTCACGAAAAAAATGTTCCCCACGCTAACAGGTCGGACCCACCAGCTATATCTTTGCACGCAAGGAAGTGCCTCCATATTACGCACAAAAAAGAATACCCCCTGCTAGCTGGGACCCACCATAGTGGGTGGCTGACTTGTGGGCCTACTAAGTTGACGGGGACGGAGGGCTTTGTCAACTTAGTCAATATCAACGATTCTAGCTCCAGTGACCGTACGATGTCCATCCAACCGTCATAGTGTTTCTTCAACCTCTAGTCTTCTTGCTCCAGCCACCCAAAGCGGTGCCGGTCATGCCGCGTGCTCCTGCCTTGCGTGGTCGGCTGTGATGCCGGGGAGGCCTCACCGCCCCCTACTACTCCCATCGCTGGCCAGGGCATCCCTCTACTCACCCACACCCCCTGTTATTCTATGGCAACGGCAGCCTCATGCCGCAGCCGAACCAGTGAACCCTCATACTCCTCTCCACGTGGGCATCCACTGCAGCGTCTTCCCCGGCTCTGCGTCGGCCCCTTCCTAGGCCTCACCGTCGTCCACCGCCTTGGTGCCCTCGGCGTGGCGTGGTCAATGTGGTCAACGACCGACTTCCATCGAAATAGTACTGTACGTGGAGAGGCTGACAGGTGGGTCCACGGCCACATCCCAGATTTTTTTGTGATTTTCCAAGTAAGTCGCTTTGTCAGGCCTGTTGGGCTGCAAATCTTTCAAGACGAGGAGAGCTTCATTTGGCTGACCGAGAAAATGGCCTATCAGTAATGAGAAATGGGTTGTACATTTTTAAAACACATCAGACCGGCAATTCTTTCAAATTTCTTTTTTTCATTTTGAGATTTTAAATTGCATTGATTTTTATGCGTGGACAATTTGTTGGATTTTATATTGATATATATTTATTTTTAAAATCAGAAATCAGTTTGAATGTGACTCGAAATTTCGGGATTAAAAAGAGTTAGGACCGCACTAAAATATGCAAAATTTCGTATAATTTTTCAAATGTGGCCATAATATGGGCTGTAATGCTAACAAAAAGAATATGGGCTCCAAAAAAACCTTAAGAATTAGCAAATGGGCTGTAAATTATTAGAAATAATGGCAGATGGGATGTATGCTGTTTTCCATAGATTTGAGGCTTTCCTAAAAATAGGTTGACGCACAAGCAGTGACTGTTGGATGTCCATCCAATGGCTGTCGTGCTTCTTCAATCTCTGCTCTTCCTACTCCAGCCGCTCAAACAAGCGCCGGTGGGACTACCTGCTCCATCCTCCCCACAGCCGGCTATGCTGCCGCGCAGGCCTCACCGCCCCACCGTACTCCCATCGCTGGCCTGGCCATCCCTCTACTCACCCACACCTGCTGTTATTCTCTAGCGATGGTAGACGAACCAGTAAACCCTCGTACAGTCGTACTCCCCTCCGCGTGGGAAACAAGTGCCGAGTCTTCCCCGGCTCCGTGTCGTTCCCTTCCTAGGCCTCGCCGTCGTCCACCGCCCTGGTGCTCTCGGCGCGGCCTAGTCAACGTGGTCAACGACCGACATGCATCTGAAGTGGACTGTGCGTGGAGAGGCTGACAGCTGGGTCCACAGCCGCACGTAAGGAAATGCCTCCTTATTACGTGCAAAATAATGATTCCTCCACCTGACATCTGGGACCCACCGAAAGGGCCTCTATATTTCACAAAAAAAAAACGTTACTTCCACTGACAGCTCAGACCCACCAGCTATATCTTCGCACGCAAGGAAGTGCCTCCTTATTACGCACACAAAAATGAATACTCCCCCTGCTTGTTGGGACCCAGTATAGTGGGAGGCTGACTTGTGGGCCTACTAAGTTGATGGGGACGGAGGGCTTTGTCAACTTAGTCAATATGCACGATTCTAGCTCCATTGACCGTATGATGTCCATCCAACGGGCATAGTGCTTCTTCAACCTCTGGTCTTCTTGCTCCAGCCACCCAAACCAGCGTCGGTCGTGCCTCGTGCTCCTGCCTCCCGTGGCCGGCTGCGATGCCGTGGAGGCCTCACCGCCCCCTACTACTCCCATCGCTGGCCAGGCCATCCCTCGACTCACCCACACCCCCTGTTTCTGCGGCGACGGCAGCCTCACACCGCAGCCGAACCAGTGAACCCTCGTACTCCTCTCCGCGTGGGCATCCACTGCCGCGTCCTCCCTGGCTCCGCGTCGTCCCCTTCCTATGCGTCGTCGTCGTCCACCGCCTTGGTGCTCTCGGTGCGGCGTGGTTAATGTGGTCAACGACCGACTTCCATCGGAAGAGTACTGTATGTGGAGAGGCTGACAGCTGGGTCCACGGCCGTAGCAAGGAAGTGCCTCCTTATTACGCGCAAAATAAATATTCCTCCACCTGACAGCGGGGACCCACCGTACGGGATGCCATATTTCGTGAAAAAAACGTTTCCCCTGACTGCTTGGACCCACCAGCTACATCTTCGCACGCAAGGAAGTGCGTCCGGGCAAAAAATGATTCGCCCCCTGACTGCTGGGACCCACCAGCTACATCGTCGCATGCAAGTGCCTGACAGTCGGGACCCACCTGGTCGAAGCGTATGTAGGGTTGTCATTCTGGTCGCGAATGTGTACATACATACTGGTCGATGTAGAGGCATGCACGTGTCATATCAAAGGCGCGCACGTAGCATGTACACGTACGTACAGCGGCCAGGGTGCAAGAAAGTAAATACGGCCACGTACGTACATACGGGCGGGGTCTCGAACGCCTACTCGCGCATATGTACGGACAAGGCACGTGTACATGGCTGGGTCAGAATGGAGAAACATCATCGTCGTCGTGTTCATGGGGAGCCAACCGCCTCGGTCGGAACAGAATGCGTCGTCGTGTTCATCGGGAGGTCTTGGACGGAACAGCCGATAGAAATGAGGTCTGGCGTACCGCAGAACGGAGGAAACGGCCTTGTGTTTGACCGGCCACGTTCGAAACGGGTTCCTGTTCATCGGGAGGGGTCTGGCGTACCGCAAAACGGAGGAAACGGACCTCCTACGGTCGAAACGGGGGTCCTGTTGATCGGGAGGGGTGTGGCGTACCGCAAAACGAAGGAAACGGACTTGTGTTGGAGCGCTACGGTCGAAACGGGGTCCTGTTCATCGGGAAGGGTGTGGTGTGCTGCAAAACGGGACTCCACGGGATACTGTTCATCTCCACCGTCGACCCCCTCCAGCTTCCACAGGCTACTGTTCATCCACCGTCGACCTCCTCCAGCCTCCACCTACGACTGTTCATCCACGGGCTCCTGTTCATCCAGCTTCCACCATGCGCTACTCCACCGGCTACTGTTCAACCAGCCCTCTCAACAGGCTCCTGTTCAACCACCCCTCCACGGGCTACTGTTCATCCTGCCCTCCACCGTCTACTGTTCATCCTGCCCTCCACGGGGTCCTGTTCATCCAGCCCCAACCGGCTCGATCAATCGGGGTCCTGTTCATCCAGAGGCAACACCATGGGGTCATGTTCATCCACCCCCACCGAGAACTATTCATCCCCCCTGCAACACTCACTGTTCATCCAGAGGCAGCATCGAACGACTTCAGTTAGCAGCAGTAGCGAAGGAATCGCTCGATCGGGTTCAGTTAACAGCCATCGATCGATCGCTCGGGTTCAGTTAGAGCCCAATGCCTCGCTCGGGTACAGTTAGAGCCCAACGCCTCGCACACACGCGCGTACATATGAGAGAAACGCGCATCGCTCGGCCCCCGACCACCCACCGTAACTGGGGACTCCCCGATATTTTCTGCGCCCTGGCTTCTACCATGGTTTTTTCTGTCATGGACGGCCCAAAGAATGTCATGCAGCTGCGTCTCCTGCCCGCCCAGGACGAAAAGCCCATTTTCTGTCATGATTTTTTGTCATAGAAGTAGGACCCCACCACATATATAATGATACCATGTTTTGTCACAATTATCGTCATAGAAGTGTCATAAGTATGACAGAAAAATTTCTGTTCGGCCCAAAATGTCACGGATGTGTCTTTTTTGGTAGTGTGTGGTGCACGTGCTTTTCAAAAGTAAAGTAGGAACATTAGCTGACCAATCAAATGTTATCTGTTTTAGTAATATCAGCATCATATTAGATTCGTATTTGAGCAACAAGTTTGGAATTATGAGTGGCACATTGTTTAGCTTGATGGATTCAGGAGCAGTGCTAAGCAGGTACGATGATGGTACTGAATATAAATGCATGTCTGCATGCAAGTCACGTGACTTTTGTCATTTGGGTCAGTCGACCATTTCAGGCGGTTGGATGAAGATCCTACGTCTCCTAACCCTTCTTCTTCCTCGTCTTTGATTCTTCCCATACATAACACCGCACGGGCCGCCGGCCGAACCACCGGCCCCCACCGCCTATGTTCCTCCGCCACCCCACCCCCACCCTCGCCCCACCCGTGTCGAGTTTTCTTCATTCGACGAGGCCCCACCACCGCCCCCCCCCCATAACCACCGTCCCCACCCGAGCCCCTTCCATCGCACCAGCGAACTCCGGCGAGCTCTGAAAAATCGACTGACCCAATCTGAAATTTAGTCTACTATCATTTAACTAGTGTGGAATATAAAAGGGGAAAACCATAAGTATTGCGAGTATAGGGTTGAGCGTTCCATGGCGGATCTGAAGGTGCAAACCGGACAAAGGAAACTTTGCAACCAATGTTTGCTTTCAACTAGCAAGTAAGTGATGGACAAGAAATCAGAGTAAAGCAGTGGCGATCTATTTTCTTGCTGCGATAAATAAGTTGAGCAGATACAAAAGAGTATCGCCTCTGGTGCGACGCCGTGTATGCATCTGCTGAGAATTTGACTGTGCTACGGTAGCGATGGCTGTCGGCGGCGTGGAAGCAGATCTAGGAGGGTAGATGGTGGCGGCGGGGCGCGGTGGATGAGACATTCGTAGGAGCGGCGTCGGCAAGGTGGACGATGGCGGGGATGAAGCGAGAGGACGGGATGCGAGGATCTCGGCCGAAGCCGTGGATGAGAGAGGCGATCTCTTGTAATGGAAGACAGCGTTGGGGTATCAGCTCCGGCATGGTGGAGGAGGACGGTGGTGGATGGGGTGGCGGGCGGAGGAGGCTGGGTGGAGAGGGTGTTTTGGCGCCCACGGAGTACGAATGGGGACATGGAAAGAGAGAGGAAGGGGGGAACTGTGGCAACCCGACCTCAAACGGTGAAGTCTCTATACTTCAGTGTCATCCCTGGATCGGTAATGCTGACACACACAGTACTCGAAGGATTTATAACAAAGTAGCAATCACACACTTATTATATCGAATGTCTCAAAAGAGAACTTATTACAATAAATATGGCTTAAGGCCATCTAATACGATAACAACGGAAGACTTGGAAGATAAAGTGAGTCCATCAACTCCAACGGCATAGCTGAGCTGCACGACAACGACGTAACGAACCTTACTCCTCATCTGAAAAGTCTGCAACATAATATGTTGCAGCCCGAAAACGGGTCAGCACATGGAATATGCTGGCAATATAACATAGTAGAGCAAGAACAGAATGATGCTATCACTATATGCATATTTGGCTGGTGGAAAGCTCTACAGTTATAGTTTTGCGAAAAGCCAATTTTTCCCTACAACAAAGGAATATATTTTATTTACTATCATGGTAGTTGAAACATCATTGAGAAGGTTCCTCCAACTCAATCCCAATTAAAAGTAATTATCAACCCATCAATATTAATTTAGAGTGATGAGATACATATGATAATCCAAGTACTAGATACTCAAGATGTCCATAACCGGGGACACGGCTAACCATGATTAGTTTGTACACTCTGCAGAGGTTTGTGCACTTTTCCCCACAAGACTCGATCTCCTCCGTTGGATTTCTCGCACTACATGGTGTTTGAGAAACGGATGACCGAGACACAGTCTTTCAGAAGCATTAACTCTCTACTCCGGATAGACTATACCACCTACAAGCCACTACCTGCTAGTCTACCTCTTCAAGAGCTTCATGCAACTTACTCAACTATGCTAGAGGCCATAACAGCTTGTGGCTGCACACGGAAGTTTCTAGCATGACATATCTCAGTTCCCTTTGAGCCTGGGTGGCGGACCTTAGGATTATCACATGGGTACTCTGGGATATCGTAGGACAACATTAGATTCTCCAGGTGCCCGACAAGCAATCCACCCGGATGTGAATTAAAGTTGCCACCTTAAGTTGAACCATTAATTAACAATCTCACATCTGTCATGGTTTCACTCAAACCCAATCCACAACTACGAGCATATCATAGCAATATAAGCAATACGTAGAAGTAACTCCCAAGGGTTTGATAATAACAGGGCAATAGGTTCTACCTCATCAACTACTTCCCAATCCCACATGTTATCAGGTCCTAATCATGCAATGTTTGAGGGTTGAAACAAATGCATAAAAACTAGGTGATAAAGGGATATGATCAAAGTGTTACTTGCCTTGCTGATGATCCGCAAAACCTAGAGACTCGTAGTAGCACGCTTCGCACTCCGGGTGTTCTATCACAAACAAACAAGCATACAATAAGAAATCAAACAAGGGCACGAGTAAAACTCAAATAAGAGATCTAACCAGAAAGTTCAACTTAAGAACTCCGGTTTGCAAAAAGATTCAAATCAAACAGAGCAACGAAACTCAAACTGCGAAAGAAACAAGATTATATTACTAATCTGGACTAAGGTCAAATTTTACTGTATCAAAATCTTGTTCAAGTTGGTTAAACAGAAAGAGTGTTTCAAGACGAAACTCTAGGCGCTTGAATCGCCTGATTCCGATAAACGAGCGAAAAGTTATACTAAAACGAAAATCGGATCAGAAATCACGATCGAAAATTAATCGCGGAAAATCCGAGAAAAAGAAAAGCTGACGAACAGGCTAACGAACGAACGTTCGCTGTCTGCGGCTAAACAGTGAAAGTCGTTCGTTAAAATGGACGTAAAAACGGGCATTTGCTAAATAACTAAATCGAAAATAAACCGAACCGGATCTAATAAAAACGGATTTAGGGTTTCGAAAAAAAACCAAACGGTTTTCTCACGAAAACCGAGGCGGCTACCTCAGGTCCGGCGAGGTCCAGCGGGGGCGGCAGCGGCGCGGCGCGGTGGGCGGCGGCGCGGCACGGATCAGCGGCGGCGACGCGGATCGGCTAGGGTTAGGGTTTGGGGCGGCGGGTGGCTGGGCTGCCTCTGGTGCGGCTTATAAGAGGGCCGGCCCGAGGTCTCCTTGCTGGGTACGGCCCAAAGTCGGTTTGACTTTATATATATAAAAACACTATTCTGATCACGGGATCAGAATAATATTCTGATCACAACATGAACTTCCCGAGTAACGCGCCTGACCTTCCCCGAGTACTAGGTTGAACTTCAGCTAAAAGGTGTCCAAATGGGGCTTGCGATATACCGTTGGATAGCTATGGACATCAGTATCATGACCCAAGTTAAATTTTTGGCAAAATGTAAGCGGATTAAGAGCAGTTTTGAAAACCGTTCTTTCTTCATATAAAAAACATGAATCGTATTTTCGATCGCATTTTTAAACCGTTTATTGGAATGAGGCAAATAATATGGCATTGGAAAGCTGCTGCAAAACCGCTCCTTCCACATGTTGAAAGTTTTATCTAATTCCCTACGGTTAAAGAGTAATTCGGAAAATCGTAAAATTTCGCAAACCGAACACCTGAGTTTGTATTTTCGATGCCATTTCTAAACTGCTAATCCAATTGAGGCAAATAGTATGGCGTTGGAAAGCTTATGAAAATGCGCTACTTTTTTATGTTAAAAGGTTTTTCTAATTTTGAACAGTTTAAAAGTAATTTAGAAAACGGTACAAGTTCCATCGAGTTCATATTTTCGAGCTAATTTTTTAACCGTACATCCACATGCAGCAAATGATATGGCGTTGGAAATCTTGAACAAATGCGAAACTTTTTTGTATATATTGTTTCTCCTAATTCATTACTGTTTTATGTCAGTTTTGAAAATGGCTAAAACCGTATTTTTGTCGTAATTTCTACAAACTTTATCGGAATGGGGCAAATAATATACCGCTGAAAAGCTATGAAAAATGCGAAACTTTTTCACGTTGATAGTTTTCTCTGATTCGTAGCCGTTTTTATGTAATTTTGAAAACGGCGAGATCGCTCGTTCTGCCTTTATTTCGAAAGAGATTCTTCAGAAATGCACCGCGTGAAGAACCTGACCTTCTCAGCATGTGCACCTGAACTTCACTCTGTTTTTCACGTGCTTTTTTTGCCCGCAGATCTACATCCACTGCTCGTAGCTCTCCATCCACTCACCGAAATTGAGCAAATAATATACCGGCGGAAAGTTGATGTAAACACGCAACTTTCCCGTGTTGATCGTTTTTTCATACTCGCGACTATTTTAAAAGTTTTTCATCTCAAATTCATTCACTATAATAGTCGAACTTCCTGCTGTTTTCACGTTGAACTTCTGTGACGTATTTTCGTTTGTAATTTTCTCATCCATTCGTCAGTGTTACGCAAATGATATTACTTTTATAGAAATCTCTCTCACAATAATTTTTTTAACTTTCTCCGACCGAGGACTTGAAATTACACAAATAATATTCCTGTTGTTTTGAAGTAAACTATAAAATGACGAGATCATGATTTCTGCTTTCATCGTGAATGGAAAAGCACTGTGTGAAGTAATTGGACTTCTCAGGCATGTCTGTTTGAACTTCACTCTGTTTTTGACGTGCTGTTTTTTGCACTGCTTGAAGTAGTTGAACTTCTGGGCATGTCCGTTTGAACTTCACTCTGTTTCAATTTATTGTATTTCTCTTATATGAAATATGCACCATGTAGTACGTGAACTTCCAGTTGTTATCACTTTGAACTTCTCTCTGGTTTGAGATAGTTATTTTAAAACACAAAAAAACAAATTTTTATGTATTTTGGACATCTAAATACACGGTAAACTTCTCAGACAAGAATTTTTTGAACTTTTCCTCGCCAAGCACTTGAACTTCTAGCAACCTTTTTTTCGTTTATGAGTTGTTTTCAAAACTGCAAAAAATGGCGTTGTGTTTTTTATTTTTTGAAAAGGTAAATCCTAGGTTTTAATAAACTCCGAACTTCTGTGTTATTTCAATTTGAACTTCACCTTTTTATATTTTGATTAAAGAATTGTATTCGATTTTTATACGAAAAAATCGAGCATGGAAATACAAGGTGAACCTCTCTCGCAAGAATTTTTGAACCTCCCCGGCCAGAGCACTTGAACTTCTTTCAACAAACCTTTTAAGCTTTTAATTTTCTATACTTTTATTCTCATTTGAAATGCATCCCTTGTAGTAGTTGAACATCTCGTTGTTTTCACCTTGAACTTATGTCACATATTTATATTCAACCTCTCACAAGAATTTTTGAACTTTCTCGAGCTGAGCACTTGAACTTCTAGCAAAAAAAACTTTTTAGCATTTGCTTTTTTATTCTTTTTTCCATACAAAATGCACACTGTGTAGTATGTGAACTTCTGGCAGTTATCAACCTAAACTTCTCTCGGTTACGTGAGAATATCTAAGTTTTTTCAATTTTTTGAACCTCTTTTGTGTATTTTCTAGAAATGTGAAAAATTGGAGTTTTTTTAGTAAATGTCAAACTTCTTCGTTATTTCAAACCGAACTTCTTGGTTTATTCATTAGTAATGGGAAAAATTTGAGTTTTTTGCAATAAATATTGAACTCCTCTGTTCTTTTAAATATATCTTCTTGGTTTTTCATGTACATTGTACTATTCTATTTTTTAAAATTGAACTTCTTGGTTTTTTCAATTTGGATTTTCTTGGTGTTATTCATTAGTAACGGTTCAAGTCTTAGTTATGTGAAAAACATCAAACCGCCCAATTATTTAAATTTGAACTCAGATAGGTGCTCCAGTATATTTTTGGATGTGCTCATTCCTTTTAGATTTCTAATTTTCATCCGCCACCGTGGTGACTTTGTTTGGTGCAAGCCATTGGGACATAGGTGCAAAGTGCAAACAATTGCAGTGAAAAAAACCCCAAATATACTAGAGCAAGCAAGAAGCACTCAACAACAACATCAGTCTTTTGTGCAACACAACACGATGATGGTACAGCAGGTACAGATTACAGTCTCGCGGCAGTAAAGATAAAAAAAGTTGGTACTACAAATTACACACACTGAAAAGACAACAAGGCTGTAGGAGGGTAAAATCCTAGGACTCTTTCAGACTTTACACTTCACAACACGATGGGGCAGCAGCATGCATGATCCACCATAGCGACACACGACATGGCCGCATGCGCACTGCATGCACGCACGGACATCTTTTTTATTTTTTATATTCGATCAACAGGTTCAAAAGCACAAAATGGGACAGATATACGGGAGTAAAATATGAGGATCACACAGGAACTAGACAGACAAACATAGCAGCAAACATTACAAAACACCATCGTGGTGGACATGGTGGATGGGCAGGTCAAGCGAGGAGCCAGAAGTTCGTGTGCCACCGGGTGCTGACGAGGTAGCTGCCGACGCCCTTGCTCTGCTTCCTCACCGCCAGTGTCAGGCACTCGGCCTGGTGTGGTGCACGACCTGCCCAAGGGGTTGCCCGCGACCTTCCCAGGGCGCTGCCGCGACCTGCCCTCACGCGCACCTCGGATGACGCTGGATCCTCGGAGGACACATGCGTCAGATCCGCGTCGACGGCCGAGGAGGTGGATGGGCCCATTGGAAGGAGGGTGCCGCTGTAGCCGGGACAATAGCGAGCGAGGATTTGGGCAGCGGTGCGCGCGAGGTTGACGGCCCGCGGAGGAGGCCGCCGCCATGGTGGATTCAGGGGGAGGTAGGCCACCACCGAGGTGGATCCAGGGGAGGGGGTCGCTGCCGTGATGGATTCAGGGGGGAGAGACCACCA
>NC_041390.1:158411655-158423861 GCF_002162155.2 Triticum dicoccoides | reverse complement strand
GTGGCGAGCCGGCCCGGGGGGAAGGGGAGGGGCTGCGTCGCCGTTGGGAGTAGGGGAGGTGGCGCGCCGGCCACGGGGGAGGAGGCGATGCGTCGTGGGGGAAGTGGGTCGGGGATGAGGGCCGAGAGGTGGAGAGGTGGGGTTCGGTGTTTTTTTAGATCTTAGGAACGTCCGGTCGCCTCCTATATAAGGTGTTCCGTGATCCGAATAGTTATTCTAATCCTGGGATTAGAATAGTGCTAATATATATATATATAGACGGTCTATTCTGATAATATTATCAGAATAACTATTCTGATAACACTTTCGCATTGAATGCTCAACGCGAGGGCACTGCATTTTCTTTAGCAAGAGCACTGCATTACAGAGACTAGTGAACTTCGTGTCGTAAAATATTGTACGCAGTGTTTTTGGGTACTGTTTTTTGTTCTTGTTTTTTAACCGTTTATCAGAACGAGGCGTATGATATACCGTTGGAAAGCTATGGATTAGGCGCAAATTCGCCATGTTGAACACTTATAGAGATTTCTCACGGTTTAAGAGCAGTTTTGATAATGGTGCGGCCCATGACGAGTGACAGCGAGCCTTTTTTCGCGTTTTTTCTAAACCGCTCGTCGGAATGAAGCAAACGATACACCATTGGATAGATATCATCGAGGCGCATCTTTTTTATAACTACTTTTTTCTCTAATTCGTTACGGTTTAAGAGCATTTTCAAATTTGCTAAATTGCGGAATTCTGTTTTTCAAAAAAATTCAAATTTTCGGTACTGTTTTCGCTCCAGTTTTCTAACCGTTTGTCGAAACAAGGCGTGTAATATACCGTTGAAAAGCTATGGGCGAGGTGCAACTTTCATATGTTGAAATGTTTTTTTAGATTCCTTATGGTTTTAAGTTAATTTTGAAAGTCGGGCGGCGGACGACGAGTGACAGCGGCCGTTTTTCGCGAAATTTTTACAAACCGGTTGTCGAAATGATTCAAATGATATGCCGTTGGAAAGATATCGACGAGATGCAACTTTTTCATGTAGAACACTCTCTCTAATTCGTTACGGTTTAAGAGCAGTTTTAAATTTACCGAAATGCGGACACTTTGTTTTTCGCGACACCCAAATCGACGTGGGTGTTTCATCCGACTGAAAACCGCACTGCATCGGACGCAAAATCGCACTTCATCAGACAAACAAGTGCACTGCATGATTTTTTTTGTGGGACATAAATTTTCCCAAACGAGGTAGCAAACCGCACTTCTTTAGACTAAAATCTGCACTCCATCACACGAACAAATGCAATGCATGATTTCTTTTTTTGTGGGATGTAAATTTTCCCAAACAAGGTAGCAAACCAAACTTCTTTAGACTAAAACCCGCACTTCATCGGACGGACAAGTGCACTGCATGATTTCTTTTTTCTGGGACGTAAATTTCCCAAACGAGATGGAGTGCACTTCATGTAAGCGTTGGTGAAACCGCAATACTATAAAAAGTGAACCTCAAGACTACCGTAAACTCTGTGAATCGCATGAGTTACTACTGACATTTTCATGTAACATTTTTTTGGGACAATGTTTTTCATTAACATGCTTTTGGGACTATAGTGACGAGCCATGTGTACTGCATTCTTCTATTTTGCCCTTTTCCGTTTTCTTTGTTTTTTCCACTGCACAACGAAGCACCACCTCGTACCCTAGCAAAACTGCATCTGCGGAGCAACTAAACCGCAACTGGACGCATCTTATATGCATCATTTTTTTGCAACCGAAATGTAAGACAACATGCACCAAACTGCAAGCACGCTGCCACTAAACTGCTTGCTACCTCGGCTGCTGGAACTAGACGCCTGCATTACAAATCGAATTGATGCTCTCTACTTGAGAGAGGAGTATGGCGGTGAGGGACAACCGAGAGGGACTGTAGCGCCACGCGTCAGGGTAGAGCTTCACTCCAGCTTGCAGTAGCACCACCACCAGCAGGAAGGAACACCACCACAAGGATTTAGACAATCTCCAACGGCAAATCCTAGATGCAAAAACAGATTTCCGAGCTGCACTTTTTTTAGCACCAAACTGAATTGAACTGTACTGCATCCTAAAAAACACTAGAAAATGTTTGTAAACAGAAACAAACCTGGACAACATTCGCAGAGCAAACTGCACGGCGTCACCATCCGTATTGCATGTCGTGGGTGGCTGGGACCTCGCCAAGTTTGATAAAACTTGTTGTTGCAGCCAGGATAATATAGTTGTTACCGACACTAGGATGGAACTGACAATAAATAATGTTAAAAGCACCAAAACACTCTATATATGTATTGGTTTGTATACTACTCGTACTTGCATATACATTGAGGATTTTAGAGGATAAAAAAATGGATCAATGGGAAGCACCAAACACCAAATTTGAATTCCATAGTGACAACACCAAATTGCTAACTAAGAGGTTCAGTTGCTATATATAACCTTTCTATAGGGAGTGAGGTGAAATTGGGGGAAATAAATTAACTCCGAGAATGGAGAGGATCAGGCCGTCGTTGGGCTAGAAGCTACACACAAACTGCACGCCGACATCGCGTGGACTGCAAACCGCTTCTTCTTCATCTGGACAACAGGTGGCGGCCGCCGTTGACGACGAGCACGGGATCTGCAGGGGTCCTCCGTTGCTGCTCGTTGGATCGGCGGGATGCCGGTGATGGAGCGGGTCCAGGGAGCAGCGCCATGTGAGTAGTTGCCGTCGGCAAAGAGACGGGATCGAGGGGCTGTTGGCCACTGCCATCTGGTGCTCTACTGCACTGCACGCCTCCGATTTTTGGACTACACGCACGCGCGCTGCACTGCACCTCGGGGAGCACTGCCCTACACATCCACACCCCCGCCCAACTGCCTAGATCGGCCCGGGGTGATGCCGGTTAGCAAAGGGTCAAGAGAGAAGAGCAGACGCTCGAGCTGTTGGGGATCATAGCAGAAATTTAAAATTTTCTACGCATCACCGAGATCAATCTATGGAGTAATCTAGCAACAAGGGGAAGGAGAGTGCATCTACATACCCTTGTAGATCGCTAAGCGGAAGCGTTGCAAGAACGCAGATGAAGGAGTCGTACTCGCAGCGATTCAGATCACGGTTGATTCCGATCTAAGCGTCAAACCACGGCGCCTCCGCGTTCAACACACGTGCAGCCCGGTGACGTCTCCCATGCCTTGATCTAGTAAGGGGAGAAGGAGAGGTTGGGAAGACTCCGTCCAGCAGCAGCACGATGGCGTGGTGGTAGTGGAGGAGCGCGGAACTCCAGCAGGGCTTCGCCAAGCACTACGAGAGACGAGGAGGGAGAGAGGAAGGGCTGCGCCAAGAGGGAGAGGATCTCGTGTGTCTTGCAGCCTCCAATACCTCAAGTATATATAGGGGAAGGGGAGGGGCTGCGCCCCCATCTAGGGTTCCCTCCCTAGGGGTGGCGGCAGCCCCAAAACCCATCTAGGGTGGCGGCCAAGGGAGGAGAGAGGGGGGCGCACCTAGGGTGGGCCTTAAGGCCCATCTGGACCTAGGGTTTGCCCCCTCCCACTCTCCCTTGCACCTTGGGCCTTGGTGGGGGGGGTGCACCAGCCCACCTGGGGCTGGTCCCCTCCCACACTTGGCCCACGCAGCCTTCTATGGCTGGTTGCCCCAGCTGGTGGACCCCCGGGACCCTCCCGATGGTCCCGGTACGTTACCGATAGCACCCGAAACTTTTCCGGTGACCAAAACGGGACTTCCCCTATATAAATCTTTACCTCCGGACCATTCCGGAACTCCTCGTGATGTCCGGGATCTCATCCGGGACTTCTAACAACATTCGGTAACCGCGTACATACTTTCCCTATAACCCTAGCGTCATCGAACCTTAAGTGTGTAGACCCTACGGGCTCGGGAGTCATGCAAACATGGCCGAGACAACTCTCCGGTCAATAACCAACAACGGGATCTGGATACCCATGTTGGCTCCCACATGCTCCACGATGATCTCATCGGATGAACCACGATGTCAAGGATTCAATCAATCCCGTATACAAATCTCTTTGTCTATCGGTATGATACTTGCCCGAGATTCAATCGTCGATATCCCGATACCTTGTTCAATCTCGTTATCGGCAAGTCTCTTTACTCGTTCTGTAACACATCATCCCGTGATCAACTCCTTGGTCACATTGTGCACATTCTGATGATGTCCTACCGAGTGGGCCCAGAGATACCTCTCCGTTACACGGAGTGACAAATCCTAGTCTCGATTCGTGCCAACCCAACAGACACTTTCGGAGATACCCGTAGTGCACCTTTATAGCCACCCAGTTACGTTGTGATGTTTGTCACACCCAAAGCACTCCTATGGTATCCGGGAGTTGCACAATCTCATGGTCTAAGGAAATGATACTTGACATTAGAAAAGCTTTAGCATACGAACTACACGATCTTGTGCTAGGCTTAGGATTGGGTCTTGTCCATCACATCATTCTCCTAATGATGTGATCCTGTTATCAACGACATCCAATGAACATGGTCAGGAAACCGCAACCATCTATTGATCAACGAGCTAGTCAACTAGAGGCTTACTAGGGACATGGTGTTGTCTATGTATCCACACATGTATCTGAGTTTCCTATCAATACAATTCTAGCATGGATAATAAACGATTATCATGAACAATGAAATATAATATAATAATAACTAATTTATTATTTCCTCTAGGGCATATTTCCAACAGTCTCCCACTTGCACTAGAGTCAACAATCTAGTTCACATCGCCATGTGATTAACACTCACAGGTCACATCACCATGTGACCAACATCCAAAGAGTTTACTAGAGTCAATAATCTAGTTCACATCACTATGTTATTAACACTCAATGAGTTCTGGGTTTGATCATGTTATGCTTGTGAGAGAGGTTGTAGTCAACGGGTCTGCAATATTCAGATCCCTATGTATTTCGCAAAACTTTATGTCATATCGTAGATGCTGCTACCACGTTCCACTTGGAGCTATTCCAAATTGTTGCTCCATTATACGTATCCGGTATCTCTACTTAGAGCTATCCGGATAAGTGTTAAGCTTGCATCGACGTAACTCTTTACGTCGAACTCTTTATCACCTCCATAACCGAGAAACATTTCCTTATTCCTATAAGGATAATTTTGACCGCTATCTGGTGATCCACTCCTAGATCACCTTTGCACCCTCTTGCATGACATGTGGCAAGACACACATTAGGTGCGGTACTCAGCATGGCATACCGTGTAGAGCCTATGACAAAAGCATAGGGGACGACCTTCGTCCTTCCTCTTTCTTCTGCCGTGATCAAGCTTTGAGTCTTACTCAACTTCACACCTTACAACTCAGGTAAGAACCCCTTCTTTGACTGATCTATTTTGAACTCCTTCAAAAACATGTCAAGGTGTGCGTTCTTTGAAAGTATCATCAGGTGTCTTGATCTATTTCTATAGATCTTGATGCCCAATATGTAAGCAGCTTTATCCAGGTCTTCCTTTGAAAATCACTCTTCAAACAACCGTTTATGCTTTCCGGAAATTCTACATTATTTCGAACCAACAATATGTCATCCACATATACTTATCAGAAATGTTGTAGTGCTCCCACTCACTTTCTTGTAAATACAAGTTTCTAGAAAACATTGTATAAACCTAAAAGCTTTGATCACTCCATCAAAGCTTATATTCCGACTCCGAGATGCTTGCTCAAGTCCATAGAAGGATTGCTGGAGCTAGCATAACTTTTAGCATCCTTAGGATCGACAAAACCTTTTATTGTATCACATACAACTTTTTCTTACGAAAACTGGTAAGAAAACTTGTTTTGACATCCATCTGTCAGATTTCATAATCGAAAAATACAGCTAATGCTAACATGATTCCGACGGACTTAAGCATCGCTACGGGTGAGAAATTCTCACCATAGTCAACTCCTTGAACTTGTGAAAAGACTCTTTCCCACAAGTCGATCTTCATAGACGCTAACATTACCGCCCACGCCTGTCTTCTTCTAAAAGATCCATTTATCTCAATGGCTCGCCGATCATTGGGCAAGTCCACCAAAGTCCATACTTTGTTCTGATACATGGATCCTATCTCGGATTTCATGGCTTCTAACCATTTGTCAGAATACGGTCCCACCATCGCTTCTCCATAGCTCATAGGTTCATTGTTATCTAACAACATGATATCTAAGACAGGATTACCGTACCACTCAGGAGTAGTACATATCCTTGTCGACCTACAAGGTTCGATAGCAACTTGATCCGAAGCTTCATGATCACTATCATTAACTTCCTATTCAACAGACGTAGTCGCCACAGAAAACATCTTTCTGTGTTGCATCACTCTCTGGTTGAAGTAAAGGTTCGACAACCTCATCAAGTTCTATCTTCCTCCCACTCAATTCTTTCGAGAGAAACTCCTTCTCGAGAAAGGACCCGTTCTTAGCGACAAACAATTTGCCCTCAGATTTGAGATAGAAGGTATACCCAACTGTCACCTTTGGGTATCCTATGAAGATGTGTTTGTCCGCTTTTGGGTTCGAGCTTCTCCGGCTGAAGCCTTAAGCATCGCAGCCCCAAACATTAAGAAATGACAATTTTGGTTTCTTGCCAAACCATATTCATATGACATCGTCTCAACGGACTTAGATGGTGTCCTATCTAAAGTGAATGCAGCTGTCTCTAACGCATATCCTCAAAATGAAAACGGTAGATCGGTAAGAGACATCATAGATCGCACCATATCTCATAAGGTTCGATTATGACGTACGGACACACCATTACCCTGTGGTGTTCCAGGTGGCTTCAACTATGAAACAATTCCACAATGTCTTAAGTGATTGCCAAACTCATAACTCAAAAATTCTCATCGATCAGATCGTAGGAATTTGATCTTCTTGTTATGATGGTTCTTAACTTCACTCTGAAATCGCTTGAACTTTTCAAATGTTTCAGACTTGTGTTTCATTAAGTAAATATACCTATATCTACTCAAATCATCAGTGAAGATGAGAAAATAGCGATATCCACCGCACTCTTCAATTCTCATTGGATCACACGCATCAGCATGTATGATTTCCAACAAGTCACTTGCCCGTTTCATTGTACCTGAAAATGGGGTCTTAGTCATCCTGCCCATGAGGCATGGCTCGCATGTGTCAAGTGAATCAATAATCAAGTGACTCCAAACATCCATCGACACGGAGTTTCTTCATGCATCTTACGCTAATATGACCTAAGCGGCAGTGCCACAAGAAAGTGGTACTATCTACATCTTTTGGCGTGAACATGTGTATTACCACGACCAAGATTCACTAAACCATTCACATAGGGTGCATGACCATGAAAGGTATTATTCATGTAAACAGAATAACCATTATTCTCTAACTTAAATGAATAATCATATTGCAATGAGCATGATCTAATCATATTCATGCTCAACGTAGACACCTAATAACATTTATCTAGGTTCAATACTAATCCCGAAGGCAGATGGAGCGTGCGATGGTGATCTCATCAACTTTGGAAACACTTCCAACACACATCGTTACCTCGCCCTTAGACAGTCTCCGTTTAGTCCGTAGCTTTTGCTTCAAGTCACCAATAATAGCAACTGAACCGGTATCCAATACCCAGGTGCTACCAGGAGAACTAGTGAGGTACACGTTAATAACACGTATATACTTTGTTGAAGTTGCCAGCCTTCTTATCTACCATGCATTTGGGGTAATTCCGCTACCAGTGACCGTTCCCCTTACAATAGAAGCACTTAGTCTCGGGTTTGGATTCAACCTTGGGTTCCTTCACTGGAGCGGCAACTGGTTTGCCATCCATGAAGTTTCCCTTCTAGCCCTTGCCCTTCTTGAAACCAGTGGTCTTGTTAAACCATCAACACTTGATGCTCCTTCTTGATTTCTACCTTTTGCGGTCTTAAGCACCGCGAACAGCTCCGGGATCAAGTCCATCCCTTGCATGTCATAGTTCATCACGAAGATCTAGTAGCTTAGTGATAGTGGCTAGTGAACTCTATCAATCACTATCTTATCTGGAAGTTTAACTCCCACTTGATTTAAGTGATTGTAGCACCCAGACATTCTGAGCACATGCTCACTAGCTGAGCTATTCTCCTCCATCTTGTTGGCAAAAGAACTTGTGAGAGGTCTCATACCTCTCAACACGGGCATGAGCCTGAAATCCCAATTTCAGCTCTTGGAACATCTCATATGTCTTATGGCGTTCAAAATGTCATTGGAATCCCGATTCTAAGCTGTAAAGTATGGTGCACTAAACTATCAAGTAGTCATCAGGATGTGTCTGTCAGGTGTTCACAACATCCACAGACGACGTTGTAGGGGTTTGCACATCGAGCGGTGCATCAAAGACGTAAGCCTTCTGTGTAGCAGTGAGGACACTCGGACTACGGACCCAGTCCGCATCATTGCTTACGATATCTTTCAACTTGGTCTTTCTCTAGGAACGTATTGAAAAAGGGAGCTACAACGTGAGCTATTTATCTACAACATATTTGCAAAGACAATTTAGACTATCTTCATGATAATTAAGGTCATCTAATCAAATTATTTAATGAACTCCCACTCATATAGACATCCCTCTAGTCATCTAAGTGAAACATGATCCGAGTCAACTAGGCCGTCTCCGATCATCACGTGAGATGGACTAGTCAACATCGGTGAACATCTTCATGTTGATCGTATCTTCTATACGACCCATGCTCGACCTTTCGGTCTTCCGTGTTCCAAGGCCATGTCTGTACATGCTAGGCTCGTCAAGTCAACCTAAGTGTATTGCGTGTGTAAATCTGGCTTACACCCGTTGTATTCGAACGTTAGAATCTATCACACCCGATCATCACGTGGTGCTTCTAAACAACGAACCTTCACAATGGTGCACAGTTAGGGGGAACACTTTCTTGAAATTATTATGAGGGATCATCTTATTTAAGCTACCGTTGTTCTAAGCAAATAAGATGTAAAACATGATAAACATCACATGCAATCAAATAGTGACATGATATGGCCAATATCATTTGCTCCTTTTGATCTCCATCTTCGGGACTCCATGATCATCATTGTCACCGGCATGACACCATGATCTCCATCATCGTGTCTTCTTGAAGTTTTCTCGTCATCTATTACTTCTACTACTATGGCTAACGCTTTAGCAATAAAGTAAAGTAATTACATGACGTTTATGTTGACACGCAGGTCCTAAATAAATTAAGACAACTCCTATGGTTCCTGCCGGTTGTCATACTCATCGACATGCAAGTCGTGATTCCTATTACAAGAACATGATCAATCTCATACATCACATATATCATTCATCACATCCTTTTGGCCATATCACATCACATGGCACATGCTGCAAAAACAAGTTAGACGTCCTCTAATTGTTGTTGCAAGTTTTTACGTGGCTGCTATAGGTTTCTAGCAAGAATGTTTCTTACCTACGCCAAAACCACAACGTGATATGCCAATTTCTATTTACCCTTCATAAGGACCCTTTTCACCGAATCCGATCCGACTAAAGTGGGAGAGACAGACACCCGCTAGCCACCTTATGCAACTAGTGCATGTCAGTCGGTGGAACCTATCTCACGTAAGGGTACGTGTAAGGTCGGTCTGGGCTGCTTCATCCCACGATGCCGCCGAATCAAGATAAGACTAGTAACAGCAAGTAAATTGACAAAATCGACGCCCACAACAACTTGTGTTCTACTCGTACATAGAAACTACGCATAGACCTAGCTCATGATGCCACTGTTGGGGATCGTAGCAAAAATTTAAAATTTTCTACGCATCACCAAGATCAATCTATGGAGTAATCTAGCAACGAGGGGAAGGAGAGTGCATCTACATACCCTTGTAGATCGCTAAGCGGAAACGTTGCAAGAACGCGAATGAAGGAGTCATACTCGCAGCGATTCAGATCGCGGTTGATTCCGATCTAAGCGCCGAACCACGGCGCCTCCGCGTTCAACACACGTGCAGCCCGGTGACGTCTCCCATGCCTTGATCCAGCAAGGGGAGAAGTAGAGGTTGGGAAGACTCCGTCCATCAGCAGCACGACGGTGTGGTGGTGGTGGAGGAGCGCGGAACTCCAGCAGGGCTTCGCCAAGCACTACGAGAGACGAGGAGGGACAGAGGTAGGGCTGCGCCAAGAGGGAGAGGATCTCATGTGTCTTGCAGCCCCCAATACCTCAAGTATATATACGGGAAGGGGAGGGGCTGTGCCCCCACCTAGGGTTCCCTCCCTAGGGGTGGCGGCAGCCCCAAAACCCATCTAGGGTGGCGGCCAAGGGGGGAGAGACGGGGGGCGCACCTAGGGTGGGCCTTAAGGCCCATCTGGACCTAGGGTTTGCCCCCTCCCACTCTCCCTTGCGCCTTGGGCCTTGGTGGGGGGCGCACTAGCCCACCTGGGGCTGGTCCCCTCCCACACTTGGCCCATGCAGCCTTCTAGGGCTGGTGGCCCCAGCTGGTGGACCCCCGGGACCCTCCCGGTGGTCCCGGTACGTTACTGATAGCACCCGAAACTTTTCCGGTGACCAAAACGGGACTTCCCATATATAAATATTTACCTCCGAACAATTCTGGAACTCCTCGTGACGTCCGAGATCTCATCCGGGACTCCTAACAACATTTGGTAACTGCGTACATACTTTCCCTATAACCCTAGCGTCATCGAACCTTAAGTGTGTAGACCCTACGGGCTTGGGAGTCATGCAGACATGGCTGAGACAACTCTCCGGTCAATAACCAACAGCGGGATCTGGATACCCATGTTGGCTCCCACATGCTCCACGATGATCTCATCGGATGAACCATGATGTTAAGGATTCAATCAATCCCGTATACAATTCCCTTTGTCTACCGGTACGATACTTGCTCGAGATTTGATCGTCGGTATCCCGATACCTTGTTCAATCTCGTTACCGGCAAGTCTCTTTACTCGTTCCGTAACACATCATCCCGTGATCAACTCCTTGGTCACATTGTGCACATTCCGATGATGTCCTACCGAGTGGGCCTAGAGATACCTCTCCATTACACGGAGTGACAAATCCCAGTCTCGATTCGTGCCAACCCAACAAACACTTTCGGAGATACCCATAGTGCACCTTTATAGCCACCCAGTTACGTTGTGATGTTTGGAACACCCAAAGCACTCCTACGGTATCCGGGAGTTGCACAATCTCATGGTCTAAGGAAATGATACTTGACATTAGAAAAGCTTTAGCATACGAACTACACGATCTTGTGCTAGGCTTAGGATTGGGTCTTGTCCATCACATCATTCTCCTAATGATGTGATCCCGTTATCAACGACATCCAATGTCCATGGTCAGGAAACCGCAACCATCTATTGATCAACGAGCTAGTCAACTAGAGGCTTACTAGGGACATGGTGTTTTCTATGTATCCACACATGTATCTGAGTTTCCTATCAATACAATTCTAGCATGGATAATAAACGATTATCATGAACAATGAAATATAATATAATAATAACTAATCTATTATTGCCTCTAGGGCATATTTCCAACACGAGCCTTGTGGTTGCGGCGCCATGGCTGGCGACAAGGGCAGGGCGCCGCTGGTCGAGGACGTGGCCATGGAGGTAGAGGTGAGGGGCCCGTGGTGGCCGCGAACTACACGACCACGCGTCACCGAACCGCATCGCGTGCCCCGGACCACTTCAATTCTATTGCTGTTGTGGACACGCTTGGTGGCCATGGCTTTGGCCGTTGACCTCATCGTGTCGATGGCGGTGAAGGGGATCATGGCCTGGGAAGGAGGGAAGGGAGGTGAGATGGGGCGCGGTGGCCATGGTTGTCAGCGGAAGTCGGAGACAATGCGCTAGTCTTCGTCTGGCCATGGACAGAGAGGATGACCCTTGCCGGCGCGGGGGGCAGGCCCCCGCCGGAGTCTTGTTTCAGATTTGTGGCGGAGCCATGGTGGTCCGAGCCACTGGAGGAGGGTAGGCCCCATCGGGGTAGGGGTTCGCCGCGGGGTTTCGGCAAGGTCGGCCCTGACGAGCGCGGCCACCGATGGGGGAGGAGGCCATGGAGAAGGTGGTGGGTTGTGGGGCTCCGGCGAGGAAGAAGGTAGGGGTGCAGGGCCCCCGGCGGGGAAGAAGGTGGGGGGTCGGGGGGTGGCCATGGCCCTGTGTGT
>NC_041390.1:158410545-158411205 GCF_002162155.2 Triticum dicoccoides | reverse complement strand
GTGGGCATGGGAGGCTGGTGGTGCGCGGGGTGGGGGTGGGAGAGAGGCGGGGGTCTGGTGGTGGTGGGGTGGGGCGCCGCGGGGGCCGCCGGTTGTGGGAGTGGTGGTGGGCGGCCGGGCTTGTGGTAGGTGGTGGTCTTGTGAGGCACCGATGCGGAATGGGAGGGAGGTTATGCCCTCAGGGCTCGGGGGAAGTGGTAGGTCGTGGGGGTAGGCGGAGTAGGAGGTGTTATCAGAATAAGACTCGTGTTATTAGAATAAGACTCTTAAAGGTGTTATTACAATAGACCCACCCTATATATATATATAGGACAGGGCTATTCTGTTACTAGTAACATAATATTATTAAGTTACCATCGGTCCCTATAAGGCGCGACGTGCAGACCACAGTAGAAACTTCAGGACCTGCCCCCAACCTAACCCGCCTCGTACCGCCGGAGGCAGCCGTCGCGGGCGAGCGAGCGACGGCGGCAGCCGGAGCGAGGGAGCCCGCGGCGCCATGACGGGTCGCTCCTCCGACCCACGCGCTGATGCCAGCCGGCCGGCCGGCCGCCCCCCACCTCCAACCTTCGACGTCGCGCCGCGTCGCGCCCCCGCCCTCCCACATCCAGACCCGCCGGGCCCCCCGCCCGACTCCCTCCCCGGCGACGCGCCGCCGCC
>NC_041390.1:158393311-158410103 GCF_002162155.2 Triticum dicoccoides | reverse complement strand
CCGCCCGACCTCCTCCCCGGCGCGTCGCCGCCCGGCTCCCTCCCCGGCGACACGCCTCCAGACTCCTTCTTTCCCCGCCAATGTATGTTCCATGACCCGAGCGCCCAGCTACAGCATACGAGGTTGCGCGCCGCCGCCGGACCAACCATCCCCGTCAGGATCCCCCGCCTCCCACCGTGGCTCCTCGCTGCCACCATGGGATCCCAGCCGACAGGCTCCCCGGAGTGCCCCGTGCCAGGCCGCCTCGCTTCCATCACCGGTCGTCGCCCCTCCACCATGCCTCCTCCCACAACCCCGATCCAGATCCAGCGACCTCCACGAGGATGCATGTCAGTCTCGCCATGGTCACATTGGTAGTCCAACTGGTCGCCCCATGGCCGGTCGCTCAAAGTGCTGCGTATAGGCCACCCCGTGCTCTACCCTGGGCCTAGCTCAAACTTGAAGCAAAGGAGATGAGATGCTACAAAAAAAGGTACACATGCTAACAGTAGTTTTACCTTCCAGTCTTTACTCCGCTCTTGTCTGAAGTTTCTGAAAGCAAATCATTAACTTGAAACTCCCCACCTCTTCAACGGGTCTAGCCATAGCTGCAGGCAGCAGAGGATAAAAAATGAATGGATTAATTGGAACAAATCACACATAGGCTATGGGCTACGGATCACACACATATTAGCAAAATGTGATATGGATTAGATTGATTGATACCTCCTAGTGTAGTATTTCTGTAACTATATTTGGTCTGCACTTATAGGATTTAGGGAAGTACTGCAAAAATGTCTTGCATTTAGTTACAGAGGTAGTGTCTGATAAACAACATCAGTTCTCATATAAAAATTAAAAAAGTGTCTTAAGTCCACCTTGCAAAACAACATAAGTTTTGTACAAAACAACAATCTCTCACACACAGTACAACAACTTCTTGTTACTTCTATGGAGGTACTGACCTCATAATTTTTTTGGAGCAACCACTGACTTGAGAATTACACATGGTGCTCACTACATTCTCTCAACCTTGATTGTCTTGCAGTGCTTATAAGTTTAATTGTGAACAAAACACTTTATTTCTTTTTTTATACTCAGAATAAACCTTGTGAATGACCAGATCAGGGAAACAGGAGGGCTCACCAACAAAAGCCACTAAAAAGTATAGAAATTTATAGGGGTGGGTGAAGTACAAGAATACAAAAAGTT
The DNA here is from genome assembly GCF_002162155.2 of Triticum dicoccoides. NCBI lineage: Eukaryota > Viridiplantae > Streptophyta > Magnoliopsida > Poales > Poaceae > Triticum > Triticum dicoccoides. Next base: position 158,408,912 of record NC_041390.1, on the reverse strand, counting down.
AAGAGTTGAGAAAGCGAAAAAGTTCAGAGGCCTCTTCCGTTCACAAACGCACGCCTCTGTAGAGAAGGCAGCAAGTGCTCTCTGTGATATTAATTTGATCAAAACTGAACAAGGTGTTCCCATTTTAACTAAGTCTTCTCCATTATTTCTATGATACATCTTGCATAGATGATAGTACATCTGCAGTTTTTTGTGAAAAGTTGAGACACTGAACATGTCTACTGCATGTTGCATATGTACTAAGGTCAGGTTGTACTGTTCACTTAGTATTATATTTTTGAGAACTCACCCCAAAACAATTGCTGAGATGTATTACATAGCCTCATGCCAACATAACTATAAAAATATGCATTCAAGGGACCGAGTTCAGTGAATATGTGTTAGAAAAGTTCAATTCAATAGTGCACTTAAGTTCAATACAGAATAGAATACAGAATTGGCAACTTATCCTCCGGCAGCCGGTGATGATCCCCTGCCACCACTCTGCCTCCTCCCTGATGGTGCTACATCACCACCGTGTACAGGCAGTTCTTAGCCACCACCCCTGTCCGTTCAATGTCACTGATGTGGACGCGTCCCACTCCAATGCCATGGCTTATAATTCAACAGCAAACAGTGGAAATTTTCAAAATACTTTTAACAGTTCAATTACATAAGAAAACATAAGTCCACTCTAAAAAACAACAGTAGACGCAGAAAGTTCAATTTTACTATATGTGATCGGTATTGTAGATGTGTTCTTTTGTGGTAAAGATTTCGGCACTAAACTATGCAAACAATTTAAAAGTACTCAAGTCCAACTTGCAAACCCGTAGCGGTCCTATAGTGCAACATGCATCAAATTCAAAAATAGCAAACCTGACTTGAAGTAGTGTTTGTAAATTATAATTAATAGAACTCTTATTTCTCACCCTTTTAGTTGCTGGCTAATTCTTGTAAAAAGTAGTGGTTAATCTTGCTAATTACTTTGATGTGATGCCTAGGTGGTCAGTCCAGCTCCTTCAACCAACACAGGTCATTGCCCCTTTTTCCACAACGGCAGGAGCACGAACACGAGTGTGGTCGTCCTCAACCAGTTCCTCACGCGGCCTCCGCGCAAGCCCTGCTCATGTATGCTTACACCAAAAGTAAAACTCTTGCTACTCTCCTCATACTTGCACTTGCTTATTTTCTAAGCACTAATCCTATTGCTTCCTCTTGGGGAAAGGGATCCCATGTTGAAGCTATCTTGGTGCTCACACGCTGTTTATATTCATCACCATAGTGTACGAAACATATGAAAACCATTCTGGCTTCGGAGAAAATATAACCAGTTGTAGGATCTAGAAGTAGATGTGTCTAGAGGGGGGTTATTAGACACTTCATGCTAAAGTTGCAATTTTTTAAGCTTTTTCGGTTTAAGTGGAGTTTAGGCACAATTACAATCACACACAATACATATCTAGCAAGCAAGCAAAGAGTATATGAGCAGCGGAATGTAAAGCATGCAACTTGCAAGGATGTAAAGGGAAGGGTTTGGAGAAATCAAACGCAATTGGAGACACGGATGTTTTTCCCGTGGTTCGGATAGGTGGTGCTATCCTACATCCACGTTGATGGAGACTTCAACCCACGAAGGGTAACGGTTGCGTAAGTCCACACAGGGCTCCACCCAAGGGTAATGGTTGCGCGAGTCCACACAGGGCTCCACCCACGAAGGGTCCACGAAGAAGCAACCACCCACAAAGGATCCACAAGGAAGCAACCTTGTCTATCCCACCATGGCCATCGCCCACACAGGACTTGCGTCACTAGCGGTAGATCTTCACGAAGTAGGCGATCTCCTTGCCCTTACAAACTCCTTGGTTCAACTCCACAATCTTGTCGGAGGCTCCCAAGTGACACCTAGCCAATCTAGGAGACACCACTCTCCAAGAAGTAACAAATGGTGTGTAGGTAATGAACTCCTTGCTCTTGTGCTTCAAATGATAGTCTCCCCAACACTCAACTCTCTCTCATAGGATTTGGATTTGGTGGAAAGAAGATTTTGAGTGGAAAGCAACTTGGGAAAGGCTAGAGATCAAGATTCATATGGTAGGAATGGAATATCTTGGTCTCAACACATGAGTAGGTGGTTCTCTCTCAGAACATATGAGTTGGAATGGTGTATGCGTTCTGATGGCTCTCTATTCAAATGAAGAGGAGGTGGAGGGGTATATATAGCCTCCACACAAAATCCAACCGTTACACAGTTTTCCAATCTCGGTGGGACCGAATCAATAAACTCGGTCGGACCGAAAATGTAAACCTAGTGACCGTTAGGGATTTCGGTGGGACCGACTGGATCAACTCGGTGGGACCGATGTGCTAGGGTTAGGGTAAATCCAAAACTCGGTTTGACCGATTACTCAAACTCTGTGGGACCGATTTGGGTAATAAGTGAAACTGAGATTTGGCCAAGCAAACTCGGTGGAACCGATTGCATATCTCGGTGGGACCGAGAATATTGCAATGGGTAACAGAGAGTTTGCAAGCCCATCTCGGTGAGACCGAGATCCCATCGGTGAGACCGAAATGATTAGGGTTTTGGCAGTGGCTTATGACAAGTGGAACTCGGTGGCGCCGGATAGGAAGAATCGGTAGGACCGAGTTTGGCTTAGGGTTTAGGTCATATGTGGAAGTGGGAAAGTAGCTGAGGGTTTTGGAGCATATCACTAAGCACACGAAGCAAGAGGCTCATTAAGCAACACCTCATCCCTCCTTGATAGTATTGGCTTTTCCTATGGACTCAATGTGATCTTGGATCACTAAAATGTAAAATGAGAAGTCTTGAGCTTGAAGCTTTAGCCAATCCTTTGTCCTTAGCATCTTGAAGGAGTTCCCACAACTTTTAGTCCATGCCACTCCATTGTTGAACTTATCTGAAACATGCTAGATAGAAACATTAGTCCAACAAGCGATATGTTGTCATCAATTACCAAAACCACCTAGGGAGCACTTGTGCTTTCAATCTCCCCCTTTTTGGTAATTGATGGCAACATACATCAAAGCTTTAGATAAAGATATAAAGGCCAGCAAGTAAAGCTTTGGAAGGACATGTAACAAGCATAGGCTCCCCCTACATGTATGCACTCACGTAAATATGAAATGTAGAGGCATGTGAGAGCATAACCATGACAGAGTAGGCAGAGTGTTACATGCATCTTGGCCATATGCATCAGAGCAAAATATTATCAAGGAAAATACCTCCATGCTCATGAGTCCTTCTTGCAAACAGTATGTACATAAGCAAGAACTCCTCATACTCATGATTATGATGCATATACTTACCTTGTGGTCTTGAGTTGGCTTAGGATGGAATGAACCTGCACAAACAAGGTTAGATAACACAGGTACATCCACTAGCCAAAGCAAACAAAAGAAACCACAAGTATACCAAGACTGGGATGACATGTAGAGAGTGAGTACAAGGTACCACATTGAATTCAACATGTCCCCAAGAATAAAGATATGCAATGAATTTGACTGATTTCTTTCCCTTAGGTGTCTTGCTCCCCCTGAATCTTACATGGGATATTGGGAGAAGATAGGAAACAGAAAATCATATGAACATGTCTTTCCCCCAAAAAGACATGTGGCATCTCTCCTCTTGAACATCAAGCATCTGGGATCCTTGAGTATTCTCTCCCCCTTGGAGATTTCTTTCTTCCCCTTAATATATGGGATCCTTGAGTATTCTCTCCCCCTTAGTACTTTCTCCTTTGTAGGTGATAAGCTTTTGATGTGATCTCTCTCTCTCTGATGATAAGCTTTGATGTGATCTCTCTCTCTCTCTGATGATAAGCTTTGATGTGATCTCTCTCTCCCCCTTTGACATCAATTTCCAAGAAGGTTTTTCCTAGAATCCGTCGAATAGGTTTGGTCCTTGAGATTTAGTACAAAGCAGAGAATAAAACTGTGATGCTTGTAGAGGACAAGATTCATTAAGTGGAGCTGGATCAGAAGAAATATAGAATATGTGGCAAACTGTTTTTCCTGTTGCGAAATCGGTGGCACCGAGTGGCATGTTTCGGTAGTACCGAAGGGATTCGGTTGGACCGAAAATAGCTATTTGGTGAAACCGAGTTCATCACAGAGAAAAAAGCACTTGTCACCTCAGCTCACTAGTCGTGTAGGATCTCACAAAGATTTGCATAGAATTTGATGCAGAAATATGCAGAACAAAAATCAAAAAGAAAAGAGGGAAAGTTTCTAGATGAAGTTTTTTTTGTTTGTGATTGAAAAAGAAGGAAACAAATATGCAAGGGACAAATGCAATAACTCAGAAGAGAACACAAGAGAACTTCATCTAGAATTGGGCGGTGACATAGTCACCTATGTTAGAGTATATTGACTTAGGAGTCGAGTGAGAACACTTGATCATAGGTCATACTCATCGTTTAAGCTCAAAATGGGGTTACCATTTTTCGTTTAAGCATCTTGATGTATTCACATCTTGTTGAGTTGCTTCGACTCATGTCTTGGAGTAAAGCTTCTCTAAGATGGAATAACATACCTTGGGTGGTGATGTGGTTCTTGCTCATGTAGTTGAACTGGTGTGGGTGCTCAAGGTTGATGTAGCTCATCGAGAGTTGGGAGCACCATTTGGAGTTTGAGTTTATCTACCTACATGGGTTAGTTCTTGCAAGGAAAAGCACTTGTGTATCCAAAAATGACAATCATGAAGCTTAATATAGAATTTGTCAAAGGATATGTTTGAATGGTTTTGTGCTTCCTTGTCTTCAACCACTATTGTGTAGAGTCTTGGTGATGTAGAGATCGCTCAGGATATGAGTGAGTCGCAATCTCATGGAATTAGATTCAACCAAGCACCTACATGGGTTAGACAACATGCAAGGTGCAAATATATCCAAGACATAAGATAGGTATCATAAGAGATATATCATGGATTAGTCATAAGCTCATGTCTTGCATGTATCCAATGGAGTTTCTACTCCAAGTTCGAAGCATCAATGATGTTCAATTCTCCTCTCAACCTGCAAAACACTTTCTCATCAAGTGGTTTAGTGAATATATCCGCTAATTGCTTATCGGTGCGAACATGCTTAAGATTGATGTCACCCTTAGCAACATGATCTCGAATGAAATGATGACGAACTTCAATATGCTTAGTCCGAGAATGTTGTACAGGATTATGACCAATTTTGATAGCACTTTCATTGTCACAAAGCAGTGGAACATGTTTCACATAAATCCCATAATCTTTAAGAGTTTGGGTCATCCAAAGTAATTGAGCGCAACATGAACCAGCGGCAATGTATTCCGCTTCGGCGGTGGATAAGGATACCGAGTTTTGTTTCTTGGAAGACCAAGACACAAGAGATCTGCCAAGAAATTGACAAGTACCCGAAGTGGACTTTCTATCAACCTTGTCTCCGGCATAATCTGAGTCGGAATAGCCAACAAGATCAAAAGAAGACCTCTTAGGATACCAAATGCCAAAATTTGGTGTATGGATTAAATATCTCACTATCCTTTTCATAGCCTTAAGATGACAATCTTTAGGAGCAGCTTGATATCGTGCACACATGCACACACTTAGCATAATATCGGGATGTGAAGCACATAGGTATAACAATGAACCAATCATAGAGCGATAAACCTTTTGATCAACCGGTTCACCATCTTTAGTTAAATCATTATGTCCACTAGTAGGCATGGGTGTAGACATACCTTTGCATTCTTGCATATTGAACTTCTTGAATAAGTCCTTGGTGTACTTTGTTTGAGAGACAAATGTACCTTCCTTAGTTTGCCTGATTTGCAACCCGAGAAAGAATTTGAGTTCACTCATCATAGACATCTCAAACTTCTCTGACATTAGCTTTCCAAATTTTTCACTAAAGAGAGGGTTAGTTGAACCAAATATGATATCATCAACATAAATTTGGCATACAAATAGTTCTCCATTAACCCTTTTAGTAAAAAGAGTAGAATCAATTTTACCAATTTTAAAACCACTTGTAGTAAGGAACTTGGTCAAGCATTTATACCAAGCTCTAGGAGCTTGTTTAAGACCATAAAGAGCTTTGTGAAGTCTGTAAACATGATTTGGTTTCTTAGGATTGATAAAGCCGGGAGGTTGTTTGACATAAACTTCCTCCTCTATTTCACCATTTAGAAAAGCACTTTTAATGTCCATTTGGTACAAGGTGATATTATGGTGATTAGCATAGGCAAGTAAGATGCGAATGGACTCAAGTCTAGCAACGGGAGCATACGTCTCACCATAGTCCATACCTTCGACTTGTGTGTATCCTTGGGCGACGAGACGTGCTTTGTTGCGAACCACGTGTCCATCTTCATCTTGCTTGTTGCGAAACACCCATTTGGTACCAATGATGTTGTGGTTGTTGTCGGGCTTCTCGACCAATGTCCAAACTTGGTTTCTCTCAAAATTATGTAGCTCTTCATGCATAGTGTTTATCCAATCTGGATCTTCCAATGCTTCTTCAACCTTCATAGGTTCAATGCTAGAGATGAATGAATAGTTTTCATAAAAGTTAGCTAAATGAGTTTTTGCGCAAGTGATTCTCCCGGTTTGTATATCATTGAGGATTTGCTCGACGGGATGATCTTTGGCAATCCTTGCCCGAACTCGTGAGAGCTTTTGCTTGGGTCTTTGTTGAACATCTTATTCATCTTGTTCTTCTTCTTGGCCTTCTTCATTGTTGACGTCGTCGTTCTCTTGTCGTGGTGGAGAAGGAGGTTGTTGATGTTCATCTTGACATACTTCCTCGTTTTCTTCATCTTGGTGTGTCCCACTTGTGGATGCTTCCGTGTCGATTCTTGGTTCACCTTGTCGTGAAGTAGAAGCCTCCACTTGGACGGATGAAGTACTCTCCTTCACCTCCGTTGGACGAATTTTGCCAATGGACAAGTCTTGAATTGCTTCTGAAGGGTCTTTGTCTCCTACATCAATTGGCAATTGCTCTACTTGCGAGCCATTAGATTCATCAAACTTCACATCTACCGTCTCTTCAACCTTTCGGGTGAAATTGTTGTAGACACGGTAAGTGTGAGAGTTTGAGCCATAACCAAGTAGAAAACCTTCATGAGATTTAGGAGCGAACTTTGAACGATGATGCTTATCAAGAATGTAGCACTTTGAGCCGAATACTCGAAAATATCCAACTTGGGGTTTGTTACCGGTGAGAAGCTTGTATGCCGTCTTGCCGAGTAGCTTGTGAAGGTATAAGCGATTTGTTGCGTGACAAGCTGTCTCAACCGCTTCTGCCCAAAAGTGCTTTGGCGTCTTGTATTCATCAAGCATCGTTCTTGCCATTTTGATGAGCGTCCGGTTCTTCCTCTCAACAACTCCATTTTGTTGAGGTGTGTACGTAGCCGAGAACTCGTGTGAAATCCCTTCTTCGTCAAGAAAGGTGTCCACATTTGCGTTCTTGAACTCCGTTCCGTTGTCACTCCGAACCTTCTTGATCTTCACATCAAACTGATTTTGGGCTTTCCTAGCGAAGTTTCTGAAGATCTTCTGGACCTGCGACTTGTCATTAAGAAAGAACACCCACGTAAATCTTGAAAAATCATCAACTATAACTAGACCAAAAGAATTTCCACTGAGACTCTTGTAGGCGTTGGGACCAAAAAGATCCATGTGAAGTAGCTCGAGTGGCCTCCTTGTGGTCATGATGTTCTTCACGGGATGTCTTCCTCCAACCTGTTTACCTGCTTGACAAGCACTGCAAAGTCTATCCTTATCAAATATGACATCGTTAACTCCAAGGATATGATTTCCTTTAATAAGCTTGTCAAGGTTTCTCATGCCAACGTGACCTAGTCGTCTATGCCACAACCAACCTTTTGAGGATTTAGCAACAAAGCAAGTTTTAGGTTGTGCCTTTTTAGAGAAATCGACAATGTAAAGATCTCCTCTACGCATACCCGTAAAGACCATTTTATGATTGTCTCGACGAAATACTTGGCAATCTACCTCAGTAAATAGGACATTCAAACCGAAATCAGCAAGTCTAGATACTGAAAGTAAGTTGTAGCCAAGAGATTCAACGAGCATGACATTTTGAATGGAACTATCATGTGAGATGGCCACCTTACCAAGGCCAACCACTTTACCCTTTGAATTATCACCAAAGGTGACATATTTTCGAGGGTCGTCATTTTCAGCAAGCTCACGAAACATCTCTTCATCTCCGGTCATATGATCAGTACATCCACTATCAAGAACCCATTCCTTTCCTCCTGATTCATATCCCCGAAGATTTGCCATAAGACCAAAAGGTCTCATTGCTTCATCAAGATCGAAGTCACTGTCATCATCATCATAATATTCATGTTCATCATGATCTTGTGACTCATCATTTCCTAGAGAGGGTAATTCATTAGATAAATGATCATCAAGGTGGTCACTTTTATGAATTCTTATAGCTTTGAATATGATATCATTAATGATTCCAACATCTCCTTTAGCATGCTTAAGATTGGTAAGTTCAAGTAGACATTTACCAAAACTAGGATCACTAGAATTCATCTTACTCAAGGCAATAGATTTATAGAAAATTTCATCCAAAGTTTTCAAGGAATGATCGGGAAATCGTTCCTCAAGAAATTTCCATATGGTATAGGCACAATTGGGAGTAGGCAAACTAGCAATCAAATTTTTGGGCAATCCTCTAATGATGAGCTCAATAGTTCTAAGATTGCGAATCATGTCAATATCTTCATCTAGGGTAGGATGCAAAGGAGAATATGAGGTACACAAGGGCTAGCAATATACTTGTTCAAATGATATTGATTGAAGATTACAAGCATCTCATTTTTCCACTCATGGAAATACTCTCCATCAAGAATAAGCACTCTATGTCTAAGACTCCCTAATGTAGACACATCCATCTTCCTCCAATGGTGATTAAACCAAGGCAATGGAGACCAAAGCTCTGATACCACTTGTAGGATCTAGAAGTAGATGTGTCTAGAGGGGAGTGATTAGACACTTCATGCTAAAGTTGCAATTTTTTAAGCTTTTTTGGTTTAAGTGGAGTTTAGGCACAATTACAATCACACACAATACATATCTAGCAAGCAAGCAAAGAGTATATGAGCAGCGGAATGTAAAGCATGCAACTTGCAAGGATGTAAAGGGAAGGGTTTGGAGAAATCAAACGCAATTGGAGACACGGATGTTTTTCCCGTGGTTCGGATAGGTGGTGCTATCCTACATCCACGTTGATGGAGACTTCAACCCACGAAGGGTAACGGTTGCGTGAGTCCACACAGGGCTCCACCCAAGGGTAACGGTTGCGCGAGTCCACACAGGGCTCCACCCACGAAGGGTCCACGAAGAAGCAACCACCCACAAAGGGTCCATGAAGAAGCAACCTTGTCTATCCCACCATGGCCATCGCCCACACAGGACTTGCCTCACTAGCGGTAGATCTTCACGAAGTAGGCGATCTCCTTGCCCTTACAAACTCCTTGGTTCAACTCCACAATCTTGTCGGAGGCTCCCAAGTGACACCTAGCCAATCTAGGAGACACCACTCTCCAAGAAGTAACAAATGGTGTGTAGGTAATGAACTCCTTGCTCTTGTGCTTCAAATGATAGTCTCCCCAACACTCAACTCTCTCTCATAGGATTTGGATTTGGTGGAAAGAAGATTTTGAGTGGAAAGCAACTTGGGAAAGGCTAGAGATCAAGATTCATATGGTAGGAATGGAATATCTTGGTCTCAACACATGAGTAGGTGGTTCTCTCTCAGAACATATGAGTTGGAATGGTGTATGCGTTCTGATGGCTCTCTATTCAAATGAAGAGGAGGTGGAGGGGTATATATAGCCTCCACACAAAATCCAACCGTTACACAGTTTTCCAATCTCGGTGGGACCGAATCAATAAACTCGGTCGGACCGAAAATGTAAACCTAGTGACCGTTAGGGATTTCGGTGGGACCGACTGGATCAACTCGGTGGGACCGATGTGCTAGGGTTAGGGTAAATCCAAAACTCGGTTTGACCGATTACTCAAACTCTGTGGGACCGATTTGGGTAATAAGTGAAACTGAGATTTGGCCAAGCAAACTCGGTGGAACCGATTGCATATCTCGGTGGGACCGAGAATATTGCAATGGGTAACAGAGAGTTTGCAAGCCCATCTCGGTGAGACCGAGATCCCATCGGTGAGACCGAAATGATTAGGGTTTTGGCAGTGGCTTATGACAAGTGGAACTCGGTGGCGCCGGATAGGAAGAATCGGTAGGACCGAGTTTGGCTTAGGGTTTAGGTCATATGTGGAAGTGGGAAAGTAGCTGAGGGTTTTGGAGCATATCACTAAGCACATGAAGCAAGAGGCTCATTAAGCAACACCTCATCCCTCCTTGATAGTATTGGCTTTTCCTATGGACTCAATGTGATCTTGGATCACTAAAATGTAAAATGAGAAGTCTTGAGCTTGAAGCTTTAGCCAATCCTTTGTCCTTAGCATCTTGAAGGAGTTCCCACAACTTTTAGTCCATGCCACTCCATTGTTGAACTTATCTGAAACATGCTAGATAGAAACATTAGTCCAACAAGCGATATGTTGTCATCAATTACCAAAACCACCTAGGGAGCACTTGTGCTTTCACCAGTACATGTGCAATTGCACAAGAAGTTCCCTTATGAAAGTTCCTTGTAAACAAACCACATGAAAGTTCAGGGAGAGAAACTTTGTAAGTTCAAGATGGCTATAGAAAAACTTTGTAGGTTCAGATGGGTATAGAAAACTTTGTAAATTTATTTTCTCAATGTACTTATGATGTCCAGTTTCTTTTTTTAGTTCAGTACAATTTCTAAATTTCATTCAGTTCAATTCTCATTTTTTCCAGTTTCCTGAGTTCAAGGAATTTGACAGTCTTTAGTGTGTATATGCAAGTTCCAGTTTTCCCGTAGATGAAAATTACCCTTGAATGCAATGTGCTAATTGCTCATGTATGATTTTAACCTTATGATTGTGTACAACAGTGAAAGGTTTAGATGGCTGAGATTGGTCAAGTTCCTTTCTATTTCAATTGGTCTCCAAACTGCATAACATGTACTTTGCTGATGTGGATTTAACAATCATTAGGGAAGAATACCTCTACCTATGGCAATGACGTGTAACATCCCAAATTTTCAATTTGGAATGTTATACATTAGAGCATCATGCATATCATATTTTATTTTGCATTTTGGTTGATCCTAGAAATTCTACGCAACTCAATGACCCACGGAGAGAGTTGGGGATTTCGTTATTTTCATATTTGTGTTTTCTCAAATTTTAAGAATAGGATCATTTGATTTTATTTATTTTATCATCAATTATTTCTATTACAAAAATATGAGAGAGGGAATAAAATGACTTTCCCAAAATAAAGAAATATTGAGGATTTAATAGTAAAATCAAATAAGATTTTATTTCGGAGTTTTTCGGTGTTTTATTTGAATTTAGGAAAAATATGCGTTTTTCAAAATTGCATTTAGGGCCCAAATAAATGTTCACCTTGTGCGGCATGATTTTAGAAGCCCGTGAAAATTTATTTCGGAATTTTTGGAGTTCGTTTAGTATTTCTTTTTATTTTTCTTCCGAGCGGAATAATAAAAAAAACGAACCGACTTCGGGCCATACCCGAGCGGGACACCGCCCGGGGGCAGCCTTTAAATAGCGTCGCCCTGAGCCGCCCCAGCCCATCAGCCCCGCCTCGATCCACGTGCGTCGCCGGAGCTGCCGCCGCCGATGATCCCGCCGCCCGAGGTTCATCGCGCCTCGATTTCTATGCCGAAAAAAAAGAGAAAAAAATATTTGGCGTTCGTCGTTTTTCTTATTTTCAGATTAAATCCGCGATTTTTCTGATCGCGATTCCTGATCCGATTTTTGTTTTAGTATAACTTTTTGCTCGTTTATCAGAATTCGGCGATTCAAGCGCCTGGAGTTTCGTCTCGAAACCCTCTATCCGTTTAACCAACTTAAACAAGTTTTTGTTACTGTAAAATTTGCCCTAGATCCAGATTAGTAGAACGAAGTTGTTTTCTTTCGCCGTTTGTCTTTCGTTGCTTCGTTCGATTTGATTCTTTTTGCCAACCGGAGTTTTTAAGTTGAACCTTCTGGTTAGATCTCTTATTTGAGTTTTATCTGTGCATTAGATGAGTACTTATTGTATGCTTGTTTGTTTGTCGGTGATAGAATACCCGGAGTGCGCCGCCTGTTACTTTGAATCGTTAGGTTTCGCGGATCATCAGCAAGGCAAGTAACATTTTGATCATACCTTTTCTACTACCCAGTTTTATTGCATTAAATCAATCCTCACACAATTGCATGATTAGGATCTAATTAAATTGTGGGATGGGAAGTAGATGAGGTAGTACCTATTACCTGTTTATTATAAACCTTTGGGAGTTACTTCTACATTTGCTTATTATGCCATGCTATGCTAGTAGACGTGGATTGGGTGAGTGAAATCCATGACAGATGTGAGATTGTTAATTAATGGTTTATCTAAGGTGGCAACTTAAACACACATCTGGGTGGATTGAGGCACCTGGGTATTCCAGGACTTGCTTGTTTTCTTTTGGACCGCCACCCAGGCTCAAAGGGATCATGAGACTATTCATACTAGAAACTTTCGTGTGCAGCCACAAGTTATTATGGGCTTTAGCATAGTTGTCTAAGTTGTGCGAACTCTTACAGTGGTAGACTAGCAGATGTAGAGGATGTAGGTGGTACGGTCTACCCATCGTAAGGTGCTAGTGCTTCTGAAAGACTATGTCTCGGTCATCCGTCTTCTCAAACACCATGTAGTGCGAGAAACCAAACGAAGGCGATCGAGTCTTGTGGGGAAAAGTGCGCAAACCTCTACAGAGTGTAATAAACTAATCATGGTTAGCCGTGTCCCCGGTTATGGACATCTTGAGTATCTAGTACCTGGATTTTCATGTGAATCTCAACAGGTTACTCTAAATAAATTTTGTTGGGTTATGTTTAATGATGATGCTTAATTGGGATTGAGAATGCTGTCAACCATTCTCAATGTTTAACAACCACCATGATAGTAATTAAATTTATTCCTTTGAAGTAGGGAAAAATTGACTTTACGCAAAACAGTAACCATAGAGCCTTTCCACCAGCCAAATATGCATATAGTATAGCTGTTTCATTCCATTATTCTCTATGTGTTACTTTGCCAGCATATTCCATGTGCTGACCCGTTTTTGGGCTGCAACGTTAATGTTGCAGACTTTTCAGACGATGATTAAGGAGTTTTTAGGTCGTGGTTCTATACTCAGTGATGCCGTTGGAGTTGATGGACTCACTTATCTTTCAAGCCTTCCGCTATTATCGTTATTAGATGGCCTTAAGCCATATTTATTGTAATAAGTTCTCTTTTGAGACACTCGATGTAATAAGTGTGTGATTGCTACTCTGTTATAAATGCTCCGAGTACTGTGTGGTGTCAGCATTACTGATCCAGGGATGACACCGGAGCACAGAGATCAGACTGTTTGAGGTTTGATCGCTACATGACGGCCGCACATGCCACACGCTACCAGATTCGCTGCCCATAGCTGCAACCCATCGACCGACAAGGCTGCCATTTCCCCCGCACCCGATGCCGCCTGGGCCCTCCGGACAACGAGACCATCGCCTCCCCATGCTCAATCTAGAGTTCTTGTGTGTTTGCATGGTAGGTGCTCGTACAAAGGCCCCTAAGGATGCTTTTTTGTATCTAAAAATCAGTCCAGCTGGCAGACATGGAGGTGATTTTTATATCTAAAATCATATGTGCTTTTCTCTCCAATTGATTGCTTGTCTTAAAGGAAGCGAGGAGAAGCTACAAGAGAAAATTGTCTATGACCGTGGAGCCATGTATGTGTATGTAATGTCTGCAATACGTGTATGAACAGGAAAGAAAATGATGTATGTTGATTGATAAAAGTTCAATGTAAAATAATAGTTAACTTGGATAGATTTTTTAGCTCTGGTGTAGCAGTTCAACAGGTATTATATCATCAATGCATAATGAAGCGCGGAAAAAGTTCAATATGTCTATTGAGAAATTTGTTACCAGTTCAAATAAAAAGATAGCATCGGTCCTTACTCGAGAGGCAGTAAGTTCGAGAAAGAAAATGTTATAGCAGTATAGTTGAAAGAAAAAAGCAACTTAAAAAAGGAAACACAAGAGATTCATGATTAAAAAAGGTAATAAGTTCAACATGACGTCCCAAATAAGCTCAGGAAAAAAACACATAAGTTTTAAATATGCTCAAAGTTTAATTACAAAAATAAGAAACCACCTTTAAGTTCATGCATTACAACCAGAAAAGAACACAACACAAAAATTCAAAGAAAAAAAACAAGTTCAATGATTTTTTTAGCATTTTGTGACTGTAAAATCATGTACGACAACGTCAGTTCAAACCCCGCACTGAGATCAGTACGACTACTCTGTTTTTCGGACCAAAAAACAACATGAAAGGTCTCATCGTATTCGAAATTACTCTTCAATGGTTGCGAATTTGAGAAAATGTTCAACATGGCTAAGTTTCGCATTTTTTATATCTATCCAACAGTATATTATTTGCCCCTTTTCGACAAACTTTAAAAAAATTGCGTTCAAAATCAATTTTCACCGTATTCAAATTTGAATTTAAAACATGGGGAATTAGAAAAACATTTCTACACGAAAAAGTTGCGCATTTTCCATAGCTTTCCAACGCCATATCGTTTGCGTCGATCCGACAAACCGTTTGAAAAAAATTGCGAAAATACGTTTCGCCCGGAATTTCACCGTTTTCAAATTACTTTTAAATCATATAGAATTTGAAAAAACATTAGATATATAGAAGATGCGTATTTTCACAAGCTTTCCAACGCCATCTTATTTGCTCAATTCCGACAAACCGTTTGAAAATTGAGTCCAAAATACGATTCACGTTTTCGGTTTTGAAAAAAACGGTTTATTCAAAACTGCTCTTAAACCATAATTTTTTTTGCAAAAACAAATTATAAAATTGTAATGTAGATGTCAAAAGCTTTCCAACGATATATTACACGCCACGTTTCGACAAAAAAATATTGCAAAAAAAATTAAACTAAAGAAGATGATTTTTAACAGAAACAGAAAGCATCAGTTCAAGCGCTCGAATTTCATCAGTTCAGCCGCTTGAATTCATCAGTTCATGTAGGGTAACAGAATAATATTCTGTTACGCGTAACAGAATAGCCCAGCTATTCATCACACTGGGTGAGGAATAGTTATTCTTCACCCCCTCTCTACTTTGACGTCAATACACCATATTTTTAGGTTTCGTAAATTTTGTCTTATTTCATACGTAAAAAGAGAACGTAAGAAAGTATATACCCGTCGTAAAATATATTTTATGTTACATAAAGTTACGAACGTAAAAACATATATCAAATGCGATATTTCTGGTCTTATAACCTATTTTTTATTTTCTTATACCAAAGTTTACGTAGTGAATCAATATGAACGTAACTATTTGTATTCCAAACATAATTTATTTATGAAGCAATCGTAAGATTACTTCGGTGAAGAATAACTTATTTTGCACCCTGGGT
>NC_041390.1:158361066-158393033 GCF_002162155.2 Triticum dicoccoides | reverse complement strand
TACATATATCCCTAATAATAGCTCCTCGAGCGGTTGGAGGCGGCGTGGCTGCTCGACGCAGAACGAACGCGGCGGCCGGAGCTTGCAGGGGATGGATTCGTGTGCGACAGGGGCAGGGGAGGCGGATCTGGAGGCTTTCGGCGAGGCGGGGTTCGCCTGTGACGAGGAGGATGGCCAGAGTGCGGCTTCCCGAGAGGATCCATAGCATCCGCGGCTCCAGGACAAAAAGGAGACACGGTGGTGAGGGAGATAACAAGGGAGAAAGGAGGGGCGGTGCGGTGACCTTGGCCGGAGCTCACCGGTGTCCGGAAACGGCAGCGGGCTCCACTGCTACTGCATCCATGGTATTCCTCCTCTCACCTCTCCTGCCTTAATGACATCTGTTGCGTCGCCAAAGCCTTGGCCGCACATCACCAGCATCTCCGGCCTCGAGTACTCCTGCCACTGCACCCAGAGGCCCGTCGCCATGATCGGATCCAGTGTGGTTCCTCTAATGCCCACCCTCTCCCTCATGGCACATGTGCCATTTTACTTGGAAAGGCCATTGCTCACGCTTTGAATTTTGGCATCAACTTTGTTGTCGTGCTTCATTTCTTTGCTGGAAGAACCTCAATTGTTTCTTTGCTTCGGTTGTTCTTCAATCTTAGCTCTCAGTTCTCAACATATGCATTACAATATGTTTGTTGTCTGTAGGGATGGAGTGAAGAAATTGGATTGGGGTCATGGAATAAATCAACTAGGGGATGCAACTCATGTTCTTGTAGGTGGTCATTCAGACATTTCTTAACTCTGCTGCAAAATCAGCTGCCACAGCTCCGCGCTACCGGTCATGGAAACCTCTCATGTATCCCCTCTTCTCGCTTCTCACCAGCAGCGTCTCTACGCTGTGGCAGCGGCGATCCCGCCGCGACGATTGAAGCTACTGCTCCCGATCTATTGTGTCTGGGCAGTCCCAGCCACTCCTCCCTAGCAAACTTGTGCTCTTCCTTCGGCTTGCCTTCCATAGGTTCTGGCACCGCTTCAATTATAATCTGCAAGACATACACAAGTTGCAGACAAATCGATTGAAATAATGTGCTAAGCCTTGGGCTCCATTGCCAGTTTGTCAGCTTGTTGATATTAGAGGGAGGATCAAAGGGGTGATTGGTACTTTCCCTTACAGCAGCCGGTGAAAAGCAACAAATTTTCTCAACCAATGATGCTTTCTCTGTGGTGTCCAGGTTATGAACTCCTACAATTTCAGGTGTACTGCAATCCAGGAATGCAGCAGGCCAGAACAATGGACAATGATTGTACTATGAGTGGCTAGGTATTGGCCTACCGTGGCAAGATGCCGGTGACTCTATGAGGTGTGTAAAATATGGATCTGTAAATGTCCCAGGTTGCCTTGGGGGCCAAATGCCGCAAACAGGTCAAGGTTAGTTAATTTCTCCTTTGCCATTTCTCTAGATAATCCTCTCTATCAAGATCACTTAGGACGATATAAACTGCTATGTACTTTCTATATGATTTCAGTATGAGAACATCACTTTAGGACAATATAATAAGCTACCCATGTGATATTTACTTCCACTGCGTTTCAGCATGTTCAATCTCTGTACAAGCGCGCAAATGGACATATTTTGATTTGGCGACTTCGTGTTTTAATCGTTCTCACTGAATATTGGATCCTAGCCCTTATGTTATCTACCTATAGTATGTTTCTAGCTCGATGTCTACTGCTTCTCTTAAGGCCACAGTAGTTTAGATCGACACTATGTATATCTAAATAACAATTTCATTTGGATCACATAACATTCTTTTTCCTGGAAAATCACGTGGTTTATTGGACTTGAATTAGCAGTGTGGTTCATGTGCACATTGTGCTTAGTTATCCTTTCTGTTATCACAAGTCTATGTGATAAACACGAAGTATGCACTTCCATCTATACTTCTAATAATATTGGTGTCAAGTGGTATTAAAAGTCTGAAACTGCAGTTTAGGTTGTTCATACAAATCTGCATTGGGTGTGTTTCTAAAATTGTACGAGTAGTAACTTTGTAGAAGGAATGCAGTCCCTTAATCTAATAGCGATTTAACTTTTTTAAGTGACATAGAACAATCCTGTAACTTTGAAGACACCTCCAGATGTTGTGATTCTGCAAATTATCTGGTACATGCTCCTGCTTTGCAATACCTCTTTGATTGTCTATCAACAAACAACAACAACAACAACAAAGCCTTTAGTCCCAAACAAGTTGGGGTAGGCTAGAGGTGAAACCCATAAGATCTCGCAACCAACTCATGGTTCTGGCACATGGATAGCAAGCTTCCACGCACCCCTGTCCATAGCTAGCTCTTTGTCGATACTCCAATCCTTCAGGTCTCTCTTAACGGACTCCTCCCATGTCAAAATCGGTCGACCCCGCCCTCTCTTGACATTATCCGCACGCTTTAGCCGTCCGCTATGCACTGGAGCTTCTGGAGGCCTGCGCTGAATATGCCCAAACCATCTCAAACGATGTTGGACAAGCTTCTCCTCAATTGGTGCTACCCCAACTCTATCTCGTATATCATCATTCCGGACTCGATCCTTCCTCGTGTGGCCACACATCCATCTCAACATACGCATCTCCGCCACACCTAACTGTTGAACATGTCGCCTTTTAGTCGGCCAACACTCTGCGCCATACAACATTGCGGGTCGAACCGCCGTCCTGTAGAACTTGCCTTTTAGCTTTTGTGGCACTCTCTTGTCACAGAGAATGCCAGAAGCTTGGCGCCACTTCATCCATCCGGCATTGATTCGATGGTTCACATCTTCATCAATACCCCCATCCTCCTGCAACATTGACCCCAAATACCGAAAGGTGTCCTTCCGAGGTACCACCTGGCCATCAAGGCTAACCTCCTCCTCCTCACAGCTAGTAGTACTGAAACCGCACATCATGTACTCGGTTTTAGTTCTACTAAGCCTAAACCCTTTCGATTCCAAGGTTTGTCTCCATAACTCTAACTTCCTATTTACCCCCGTCCGACTATCGTCAACTAGCACCACATCATCCGCAAAGAGCATACACCATGGGATATCTTCTTGTATACCCCTTGTGACCTCTGATTGTCTATCAAGCTGCAAAAATGCTATGTGCCAAACATTTAATGTTTGGTAGTTAACTCTAAACATGATAACACTACCGTTCTACACAAGCATGTTTCTTCCATAAAAAGAAAATTAATATATAAAAAAATTGTATCTAATATGTTGTATTGGAAGTAATAGTGTGAGGGAAGCAAAGCAAGTTTCCGTCAGGGAAGAAAACATTCTAAAACTTCTGTTTCCTTAAGTCAGTCAAAACACAAATATGTTTTCTGAGAATTATACTATTATTTATTCTGGTAGAAGGTCATGCTTCATGAAGTATGCATGCTAAGGGCCTCTTTGATTCATAGGATTGCAAAAACACAGGAATAGAGAAAACGTAGGATTGGAATGGCATGTCCACTGGATCCCTAAAGGATTTGAGTTTGTTTAATTGCGTAACAGGAAAAACAAAGGATTTCTTTCAAGAGGTCTGAGTGGATGTTAGAATTCTTGTAAAATATAGTACAAATGAATCCTTAGGAAAAAATCCTAAAGGATTCAATCCTACGAATCAAATGATCAACGTTGGAAAAATTCCTAAGGATTCTAATCCTTCAAAGATTCTATGAAGATCCTTTGAATCAAAGAGACCCTAAATGTGAGTTGTATGTCGATGATTTCATTTTATTAGTTGTTCAGAAGAATAATGACAATAGTTGTCTTACTCCAATTCATGAAGTACAATTTGTCTTATAGGATCTTCTTATATGCCAGAAGCTAAGGTCCATTGCCCCTCAACACAGTCTCCCTGAAATACAAATTCCAGCTTTAAAGTCTGGCAATGACGCAAATTCCTGAAGGACATGTTCGTCAGGCTTGACCTGACCCTCTCTGACGCCACCTTGCCGCCTCTGTTGCTGGAGATCAGCCGAAAGAGTTAGCTTGTAGCCGCTTTGTTTCAATGGTTGCTCAATGCTCTTCGACTCTCCATAATGAGCAGTTGATGGTGCTTGGACAAAACAATTTATCGGAAAATGGGTAGTGTTGTACTGGTGGTCTTGTGTCCGCCCACTAACTGTAAAACACCTAAGATGATTCTTCAGGACTTGATACATTCCAATTACTCATTTGGGTCTTCTTCTTACTCTTATATTTGGTTTTTCTTAGTAATCTTAAGATCAATTCTTTCGATTTATAACTATATGTAGAGCACAGAACCCGACCTAGCATGTGGTCGGTTTAATTTGTATACTGAAGAAATTAGTTTAAAAATGTTCACAGTTTTACACATGTTCACATTATTTTCGTTTCAAAAAAATATGTTTGCACTTTTTTAAAATCATAAAAAATCCTTAAAAATTCATTTAGAAATGTACAAAAAATTAAAACATTCTTTAAAGAAAAAATATCTATTAAAAATGTGTTTTTTTAGAGATGTTCTAATTTTCATAAACGTTTAAGATTCTTGAAGAAGTGTTCCAATTTTTATGTAAATCTTAACTTCTATAAAAAATAAGGAAATTTTCATGTTTTCCAGAAAAGCAAAAAAGAACGATTGACAAAATATTTCATGCAAAACTTCTCTTGCAACTGACGAAGAACGCTAAGTTGGCTTCTTCAGGTCCAAACTTGATTCTACAAAAAGTAATAATCAATATTACCTTATTATCGATGTTTATTAAAATTGGATATATATGAAATAGTGCACAATGAAATATGGAGCTGGTTGTGTCTCTTTTTCGTCCGGTGCAACGCACGGGCATTTGTACTGGTAGTTGTAATCTTTCCCTAATATTTCCCTAATAATAAAGCACGGATTAACTTTGTCGGGTTCACCGTCACAATACGTTTCCACCTGGTCGTAATACGCTTTCACCATTCGTATAGACAAAATCATAATATAAACGAGGTGGTACTAATTGCATGTCCAAACCCCTCTGTTTTTAGTTAATTAGCCGCCATCTTCTATTACCTGCGAAAAAGAATCCTAGCCGTGAGGTTCGAAGTTTCGACCTCCCGTTCTCACGCTACAGCCACAACCAGTTGGGCTCGCCCCCAAGTTGCCATTAAAAACTGGGTTAGCTTCTTAGTAATCTTCCTTCGAAAGCTTGCCAAATATTCTTGCCCACCCAGCCAAACGTAGCCTGGTGGAGTGAGAATACGGAGATAGGCCCAATTACCCTGGCCCTCGAGCCGAACGAAGCAAGGTTAATTCCAATCGATTCATGCATGTTTTTAATTAAAGTTTGCTTGGGTGTTGAATAATCCCACCTCAGTTCTATTATGTTGAGTCGTCTCAGTTGATATACGTTTCCAAGTTAGCTGAAATATCAATAAAAGCACCTGGGAATCAACAAGCAGCCCCGAGAGCCAACGGGAGAAGACGATGCAGTACCATTGAACATCCTTGGCGAGGCAAAGAGGAGGAGTGAGTAAAGGTTGTTGAGAGGCGAGGGGCGCGGGCGATAAGAGGAGAAACAAGCGGCTGCCGGGAGGTGCAAGAGCGCGAGGGGGCCCGCAGCTGCGCGACGGCGTCCATGGCCGGAGGCGCGCGCAGCTCGGCCATGGTGGCGTGAAAAGAAACACTGGGAAGAGAGAACGGTGTTTAAGAATTATAAAATCTTGCCAAAGAAAAGAATTTGAAAATCATTTGGGTTTGAAGGAACTTGAAACTATTTTATTTTAGCCTTTTTGGGGTTGTGCCAACTCCACATAAATTATCCCACGTGGAACTTATATTACGTTGCTATAAATATAAATCCAAATATTTAATTAAGAGGTTTAAATTGAAAGTGGGTTATGCTTACCTCGAAATGAATGGGATTGCTATTTTCAGCTCCCTAATATTTTTCGGGGGCAATGTTCATGAGTTATAAAGAGAACCACCATGTGAATTCCCTCAATTTAGATAGATCGAAGATCCATAAAATTTACTTATTTGAATTTCATTTGGTTGGCTAATTTAATAAAATTCAAGTGAGGGATCTCTAAAAAAACCTCAATTCAAATCAAAGCATGATGACATGACCAGCAAAGATAACATGAAACAAACATTATAGTTTAGTAGATGTAGTAATGACACAACAGAAGCCTAAGATGCCCAAACATATTGCACTTGAAAAAAGTAAAGTATTAGGGATAAGAAAACTTCAAAGGGAAATGCCTGGTTGAATCGGTCCTTATACACATTGTTCCGAAAATCGCAAGAAGCCAAGCCGCAGTTGCCGTCATTGAGAAGCAGTGCACTGACGGGCCGTCATACAAAGTTATGTATGTTTTTTTATGTATTGCACTTTTTACTAACTATGTGAATTTCCTAAATTTTCAACAGTGATAATGGAGTCTTAGTAAGTAAAATAGGCATGTTTAGTAGAACGCGACGATGTTAGTGGTGAAATGATAAACCGATAAGCTTTATGCACATGGTCATAATAGAAATACCTTTAAGTTGATGCTTTACGATTTTTTTACCTCCGTTGCAACGCACGGGCCCTTTTGCTAGTTATTTTAATAAAGTGTTCTCAGAAATGAGCTATCATGTGTGAAGATTCATGGCTTTCAAGCCAAATGATCAATCGTATGCCCATGTTCATGACATAGTTTGTTCAAATGATCTCATATCGTGCAAAAGTGTGAATATTGGAATGGCAAACAATGTTTCCTAAGGAAGTTTTCATTTTCTTTGGACGAAAAATTCATTTTCCATTTTTTGAGTGTCTAAATGAGTTTCTTTTGTGAAGGACCTACCATATATTTGTTGCAAAATTATACCAAATCAATTTTCTAAAATACTAGGCCCTATTTAATGCACAATTGACTAAATGGTTGGGTGTCAAAAGATTTGATCCACCGCTCGTGAAAAAGACAAATTTTCGTTGATTCAGTAGGAAGCGGGTCAAATTTAAACTATAACTGCCTCATAGTTTGCTATTTTTTTTTCAAAAAATCCTTTCTAGGTACATAAGTATCTATTTAATTAGAGAAACAACAACAAAAATCCCAAGATTAAACTACTAGCTAGAAACGGTCATTCTCGCCATTTTGACCGCATTTTGAAACAGGCATAAAAATAAAAAAAATAAAAATTGGAAAACCTTCGCATTGTGTCATTATATGTGACCAAGTTACCAGGAAAAATAATAAACTTGTAATATGGTAATTATTTTAAAAAAATGTTCTCATAAATGAGCTATCATGTGTGAAGATTCATGGCTTTCAAGCCAAATGATCAACCTTATGTCCACATTCATGGCATAGTTTGTTCAAATGATCTCAAATTGTGCACAAGGGTGCATATTGGAATGTCAAACAATGTTTCCTAAGGGAGTTTTCATTTTATTTGGACGAAAAATCAATTTTCCATTTTTGAGTGTCCAAAATGAGTTTTTTTGTGTGAAGGACCTACCATATATTTGTTGCAAAATTGGACCAAATCAATTTTATAAAATACTAGGCCATATTTAATGCATAATTGACAAAATGGTTGGGTGTCAAAAGTTTTTATCCACCTCTCATGAAAAAGACAAATTTTCGCCATTCAGTAGGAAACGTGTCAAATTTGAACTGAAGCTGCCTTATAGTTTGCTCTTTATTTTTTTCCAAAAATCATTTATAGTTACATAAGTATCTATTTAATCATAAATATATGGTTTCGTGGTGATACGTCGAGGTTTGGACGGTGGCCCAGGGCCCCAACTTCAAAGCGCGTAGACTCGCATGCCCGCCGCGTGGTCACCGCGTGACCGTGGCATTGCCATGCGTTCTGGGCAGCCTAGGCATGTCTAGTAGGTTGGGCACTCCCTAGGTAGATGCTAGGAAGAAAATAACAACAGAAGAATCTCACGAGGAGACCGAACTATGCTCAAACATGAATTAGCAGCCAAGTGTTTGATAAGAGGTACGAGAAATTAACAAGGCCAATGGGCCCGAGTTTCGGCTGAGGATGACCATCTACTAGGGAGACTACCTTGGCAAATTTTCATCTCAAATGGAGGAGTTTGGATGGCACTTGCTTTGCAAAGTACCACATCGGGCAGAAATATGGTGTCGAATCTGGGCTCAAATGGATAAGTGGATTGAGCTGAAATTTTGTGGAGTATGGTAATTTGGGCATATTAAAGCACTGTAAAGAAATTATACCATTTGGATAATCCTAGCTTGTACTTCCTCCACAAAGCTTCTCTCTAGATAGAAACTTTAGAAATTTACTGAGGAAGATTTAATAGGAAAATGGAGCTGAATATTGGAATGTGGCAATGATTTTTATATGTAAGATTGGCACAAAAAGTTTCAGGACAATAGGAGGTGTCTAGATAGCACTTCCTTTGCAATGTGCCAATTTGGACAGAAAATATAAATTTAAGTTGGGCATAGATGATTGGATTATGCTGAAATTTGGTGTAGGGGGTTTCTATAGTCATGGTAATGTCCTGGCAAATTTCCAGCAATTATAAAGCAATATAAAATGTAGTTGCTTCACAAACTAAAAATATTACCAGGAACAAATATTCGTTGGTGAGCTCACATGTATTGTTAGATAGAGCTAAGCTTTTGTGTAGAGCTATGACTTTGACATATAGAATATGTGGCAAAAATTAAACTCATTACGATATTCATATCTTGTACTTCCTTCACAATGCTTTTAGGTGGACAAAAACTTTGGAAATTTGATGAGGAAGATTTACTAGGCAAATGGAGTTGAATTTTGTCATGCGGCAATGATTTGGATAGGAAAGAGTGCCCAAACATTTTGAGGGCAATCAAGAATATATAAATAGTACTTCCTTCACAAAGTGATGTTTTGAACAGAATAGGAAAATGAATATTGTTGAATTATTTTTGAACTAGGCAAGGAAGTATTTTTACATATTTGATGAAGATATGATCCAAAGAATTTATGAGATATTTTTGGGAATTTTAGGAATGACAGAAATATGGGTTGCTTCACAACCTAGGGCAAAAATTGACACATGTACATGACACATAGGCAAAACTGATGAGGTGGCGCCTAGTCATAGCAATCCACCACAACTTACAAGGTTATGACCATCTATATTGGTTATGATCAGCTAGAAATAAGGCAATGGATCAGTGATGTCTGCTTTATGACCATTTCGTGTAAGGAAATTACGACCTTTATGGCCAAAATGGTCGATATAGTTGAGGGTTTGGAGCCCCCCGAGCAGCTTTTGACCAATTGGTCTCAAATGGTCGTAGATCTATGACTAATTCTTCCAGGGTCACTGACAGAAGGTCACTAGTTGGCATATTTCTTGTAGTGAGGGGAGGCCTTATTTGCAAATGTGGAGGGGTGTGGGTATCTTCTTGAAAATTGCCATAGCTTCCTCCTATCCGTCAGATATAAATCAGACGGCCTATATTGCAGGATGGCAGGCACACCATCATCACCAACTCTGTTTTTTTATCTCTACTCTTATAAAAAGCATAGTCGGTAATAATGTTGTGCCTGCCATCCTTCAATATAGGTCGTCCAATCTATATCTAACGAATAGTAAGGAAACTATGGCAATTTACCCGCACTCCTCTCCACATTTGCAGATAAGGCCTTCCCTCATTCATCCTTTTCTCCCACAAGATCTTGATGTTCCGTGCAACGCATGGGCATCTTGCTAGTAAGAATAGAAATTAGAGATATACCACTTCTCGAATCTTGAAACCAACAACATTCCTCCCTTATCTCATCAAATCCGCCAAAGGAATATATTTTGAGTGAAACATAAGATATTCTTAGTGATACACGTATTTCAAAACTAGACTCTTTTTTCTACCAAATCGGTGAATATGTGTTAATCTACTTTGATCATGTGGCAACGCATTGGCACATTGCTAGTAGTTATTACTATTGTATAATTTTCTGGACACCAGACAAACGGTGGAGTACATATACGAAGAGAAGAGGCGCACGCACGCAGTTGGTCTCTCGCTCTCTCGCACACATGAGATTTACGTAAAGGCGCGGTTAACAAATAAACCCTAAAACCATAGGTGCATGATTGTTGCATGCACGAGTACCGGGTACGTGGTGGAGCGCGCCTTTGTAGGAATAGTCAGCTCGCGTGATAATTTGATCCATAGGAGTTGATGGTCGGGACCACAGGTGAACGACCTAGAGGCGGTGGCTCGCTAGTTTCCACAGATCGAGTAGCCACGTTTAAAATATCATTTTTTAGCGGGGTAAGAGTTCCGATTTTCAAGGGCGCGTTATAAGTACTTAAGTAGTTTTTAGAACGATTGCTATGGAGCGAAAATGGAATTCATAACTACTACCTCCTCGACATATGGTTGTATGGGTTTATATTTCGAGATGTTGAACCTGGTAGTTCTAGGGCAAATACTATGGTTTAGATGTTCATTTTTAGTAATGAAAATCGGAAGGGGGAAACCCTTCTTTGATAAAAAAAAAGAACTGCTACCTCTGTCCTGGTTTACTAGTCCCCATCGTATTTTGGGTCAAAGTTAGTCCACGAATTTTACTTGTAAAATGTGAATGGATAACAAGATTTTGTTATACCAAAACAAAAAAGGACTGGAGGGAGTGATTGCTCTGACATGGATGCAACCTCTAATAGCGCAGGCATTGAACCGGCGTGCCGGCCAAGGGGCCCCACTAGCTACAGGCCCGGCTGAGCATGCCTCCTCGCCGCACGCAACCGGCTTCAGACTGTCCCGCTTGCCTCCATTGAATCTGCACGTGTGCCCGCAACACGTCCTTCCGCGAGCTGGCTAGCATTTTAGAACACAAAAAATGATCAAAATATAATTAATTACGCATGGTCTTTACTTGTTGTGCTCGCACTGGTAGCAGGAACTAGAGGTTTTTCTTTATTTATAACTCTCCTCACATTTTTTTTGGCTTTGAAGTGAATCATGGTTGTGGACATTATCTATGAATGTGCAGATATCTGTGAACATGAGTTTGATGTGGAAGTTGAACTTGGAATGTTGGGCTTGAGCGTGAACTATACCATGTCCAATGCTTCGTCTGTTATTGTTTGGAAAGTAATTGTTGTTATTACATGACCCTAAAAAAATGATTTTGTGCCACATCAGTAGATGCACGGACATCACAACAGGCATGCTGACTGGAACATTTGAACCTAGCTATTATGAAGGAAAATTTGTATTGACAATAGTTTTAGATAGCACGAGAGGCCTAGCCTGCTCTGCCTCTGCTAGCTTCTTTCTGGCTTTTTCCATCTCTTCTTTGGCTTGGGTGAAGAGAGCATCTGATTGCTCTTTTTGCTTCTTTAGGAACTCAGCTACATTCTTAAGGGCTGCTGCATGCTTTCTTTCAGCCTTTACTAGAGCCACGAGGACACGAACAGTTGACGACTCCAAAATAAATTTTCTCCGTCCTCTAAAAATAAGTCGGACAAGGTGAATATTTATTTGGGCCTAAAATGCAATCTTGAAAAACGCATATTTTTCCTAATTCAAATAAAATAGCGATAAAACTCCAAATAAAAAAATTCTTATTTGATTTTAATATTAAATCTTCGGCATTTCTCTATTTTGAGGAAGTCATTTTATCCTCTCTCTCTCTCTCTCTTATTTTTATAAAAGAAATAATCAAAGAGAAAATAATTAAAATCAAACGATCCTCTTTCCAAAATTTGAGAAAACTCGAATATGAAAATAATGAAATCCCCAACTCTCTTCGTAGGTCCTTGAGTTGCGTAGAATTTCTAGGATGAAGCCAAAAATGCAATAAAATATGATATGAAATGATGATCTAATGTATAACATTCCAAATTGAAAATTTGGGATGTTACAAACCTACCCCCCTTAAGATGAATCTCGCCCTCGAGATTCGGGTTGGCTAGAATATAGGTGTGGATGGTCCTTGCATAGGTCTTCCTCTCGTTCCCAGGTGGCTTTGTCCTCGGTATGGTGGCTCCACTGAACTTTGCAAAACTTAATAACCTTGCTGTGGGTAACTCGGCTAGAAAACTCAAGGATCCTAGCTAGCTTCTCCTCATAGGTCAAATCATTGTCCAACTGAATCGCTTCCAGCGGTACTGTATCTCTTAGAGGAATGTCGGCCATCTTTGCGTGGCACTTCTTCAACTGAGAAACATGGAACACATCGTGAACTCCTGAAAATCCTTCGAGTAATTCCAACTTATAAGCAACTTCTCCCATACGTCCAAAAACTCTGTATGGTCCCACAAAGTGTGGCGCTAACTTTCCCTTAACTCCGAAACGCTTAACTCCTCGGAGTGGTGATACCCGAAGATACACTCTGTCTTCGATTTCATAGACTACCTCCTTGCGTTTTGAATCTGCATAACTCTTCTGTCGGGATTGAGCTACCTTCAGTCTATCTCTAATCAATTTAACCTTATCTTCTGATTCCTTAATCAAATCTGGTCCAAATTACTGACGGTCTCCAACTTCATCCCACAACAACGGTGTCCTGCACCTCCTTCCGTACAAAGCTTCGAAAGGTGCCATCTTCAAACTGGCCTGGTAACTGTTGTTGTATGAGAACTCTGCGTAGGGTAAGTTGTCATCCCAACTAGATCCATAATCTAGTGCACAAGCTCTCAGCATATCCTCCAGAATCTGGTTGACTCTCTCGGTCTGTCCATCTGTTTGTGGGTGAAAAGCTATACTGAACTCCAGTCTGGTTCCCAAATTTTCATGCAACTGATTCCAAAACTTTGAGGTAAACTGGGTTCCTCTATCTGATACAATTGTTCTCGTAACTCCATGCAAACATACGATCCTGGTCATGTATATCTTTGGCAACTTGGCACTTGTATATGTGGTTTTCACTGGGATAAAGTGAGCTACTTTGGTCAAGCGATCAACTACTACCCATATAGAATCATATCCTGATTTGGTCCTGGGCAATCCGGTAATGAAATCCATGCCAAGCTTATCCCACTTCCATTCGGGTATCGGCATAGGTTGTAACAATCTGGCTGACTTTTGATGTTCTGCCTTCACTCTCTGGCATACATCACATACGGCTACATACCCGGCAATATCCTTCTTCTTACTAGTCCACTAGAAACGCTCCTTTAAATCCACATACATCTTGGTGTTTCCGGTGTGTATCGAGTATGGTGAGTCATGAGCCTCGTTAAGTATTAACTTCCTGATCTCTATGTTATTGGGCACATAAACACGGTCCTCAAACCACAAGGTGTCGTGATCATCCTCACGGAAACCTTTGGCCTTTCCTTTGCTCATTCTCTCTTTTATCTCGGCGATCTCTTTGTCATCCTTCTAAGCTTCTCGAATCTTTCCTAACAATGTAGACTGAACTTCCATTGTTGCAACAAAACCTCTAGGGACAATCTCCAATCGAAGTTCCCTGAGATCCTCTGCCAACTCCTTTGGCAATCCTGCGCTTATGAGTGTGTTGGCATAACTCTTCTGGCTCAAAGCGTCTGCTACGATGTTGGCCTTGCCTGGATGATAGTGAAGCTTCATGTCATAATCCTTTATAAGCTCCAACCATCTCCTCTGCCTAAGGTTTAACTCCTTCTGTGTGAGAATGTACTTCAAACTCTTATGGTCAGTGTATACATCGCAATGGTTTCCAATAAGATAATGTCTCCAAGTCTTCAACGCATGCACTACGACAGCCAACTCCAAGTCATGCGTGGCATAATTTAACTCATGCGGTTTCAGTTGTCGCGAGGCATATGAAACAACTCTTCCGTCCTGCATCAGTACTCCTCCAAGTCCTAAGCGAGAGGCGTCGCAATACACTTGGAAATCCTTGCGTATATCCGGCAGAATCAGTACTGGGGCTGTGGTCAGACGTTTCTTTAACTCCTGAAAACTCTCTTCACATTCTTCCGTCCATTTAAATTTGGTATCCTTCTTCAATAGCTCTGTCATTGGCTTCGTAATCTTGGAAAAATTCTCAATAAATCTCCGGCAGTATCCTGCAAGTCCAAGAAAACTGCAGATCTCGCTAACTGAAGTGGGTGCCAACCATTCAGTGACTGACTAAACCTTGGTGGGGTCTACTGCTATACCTTCTCCTGATATAACATGTCCAAGGAATCCAACTTCTTTCAACCAAAACTCACATTTGCTAAACTTGGCATACAACTGATGTTCCCTGAGTTTCTCGAGAACTAAACGCAAATGCTCTTTGTGCTCCTCTTCATTCTTCGAGTATACCATTATATCATCAATGAACACCACAACAAAATTATCCAAATATTCCATGAACACCTTGTTCATCATGCTCATGAAATAGGCATGGGCATTAGTCAGTCCAAATGACATGACCGTATACTCATATAACCCGTACCTTGTGGTAAATGCGGTTTTAGGTATATCCTTTTCCCGGATCTTCAGCTGGTGATATCCTGATCGCAGATCGATCTTCGAGAACACCTTAGCTCCTTGAAACTGGTCAAACAAATCATTGATCATCGGCAGTGGGTATTTGTTCTTGATCGTCACCTCATTCAATGCACGATAATCCACAACCATCCTTAGAGACTTATCCTTCTTCTCAACCAAAAGTGTTGGGGCTCCCCATGGTGATGAACTCCGTCGGATGTAACCTTTCTCCAATAACTCCTTGATCTGCTTCTTAATCTCCTCCAGATCATTTGCGGGCATCCGGTAGGGTCTCTTTGATATTGGCCCGGTACCTGGCAACAACTCTATCAAACACTCGATGTCTCGATCCAGTGGCATGCCTGGTAACTCCTCTAGAAAAACATCTGGGTAATCCTTCACTACAGGCACTTCCTCATGAACAACTCCCGTGAGAGTATTTGCTTGGCTCCTCATAGGCGCATGTCTAGATACATACTTGATCCTTTTTCCCTCTGGGGTGGTGAGACAAATTGATTTACTAGCACAGTCAATGCTTCCTCCATACTTTGACATCCAGTCCATGCCTAATATCACATCCAATCCTTGTGACTCCAAAATTATTAGGTCGGATGGAAAAACATGGCTACCAATGGTTAGGGGTATCTGGTCGCACCATCGGATGGCCATATATTCTGCTCCAGATAAACTTACTAACAGAGGGGTCCTAAGGGTTTGGGTTGGTAGTTTAAACTTATCCACGAATCCCCTTGATATGTATGAATGCGATGCACCAGTATCAAAAAGAACAAGGGCGGTAAAAGACTTAACCAAAAACTTACCGATAACTACGTCTGGCTGCCCTTCAACCTCCTCCACGTTAACGTGGTTCACTTGTCCTTTCTTGAATGGATTAGGCTTCTTCCCAGTGCTCCCATTACCGTTTCCATTCTTCGCTTCAGAGCACTCCGTGGCATAGTGTCCAGTCTTCCCGCACTTGAAGCAAGTAATGTGACTTAGGTCTCTCTTGGCGGGTGTGGCTGGATTGGAGTGGGTCTGATTGTTGCTGGTTCCGTTCCCAGTCCCATTCTTGGAACTATTATGGTTATGTGAACTTCCTCCGTTAGGGTTATGACCTCCATGGTTATGATCAAGTCCTCCTGAGTTCGGGGTTAGATGAGGCTTCTGCTAAGCTCCTGAGTTGTACCATCCTTGTCCATACTTCCTTTTGCGGCTCTCAATTTGCTCCTGCTTCCCTTCAATCATAAGAGCCTTGTCTACCAACTCCTGGTAGTTGCTAAATGTTGCCACCATCAACTGCATGCTCATCTCATCGTTCAGCCCTTCCATAAACTTCTCCTGCTTCGCGGCATCAGTGGCCACATCGTTAGGGGCATAACGAGACAGCTTACTAAATTCATCCATGTACTGCCCCACAGTACGGTTCCCTTGGCGCAAGTTGCGAAACTCACGCTTCTTCATGCTCATAGCTCCCGTTGAGACATGGGCGATGCGGAATGCTTGCTGAAACTGATCCCATGTAACAATGGCTATAGGATAGGTGACTATGTAATTCTCCCACCATGAGGTTGCTAGTCCATCCAACTGATGTGCGGCAAAACGCACCTTCTCAACATCTATACATCCTGCAGTGGTTAACTCCCTTCCAATCCTACGGAGCCAATCATCTGCCACTATCGGCTCGGTGCTGCTGGAAAACACCGGCGGCTGCAACCTCAGAAAGCGGGCTAAGTTGTCAACTGGTGGTGGTGGTGGGTTGTTGTTGTTGTTGTTGTTGCCTTGGTTCTGAACTAACAACTGCATCAGTGTATTCTGCTGCTGGATCAACTGAGTGAGCTCCGGTGGGTAAGTAAATCCGGGGTCACGTCTCGGAGGCATGTGAGGGTTTAGAGGGAAGAGAATAGAATAGAATGAGGTCTAGTGAGAAAAACACTACCCATATGCACATGAGACAAACACAATCATATCACTCAATCAATAAAGCAAGGCATACAATCGATCTAACTATCGTTACAAAAGTGCTCGGACTATACTATATACGTGGTGGAATACTACCACTGATGTGGTGGTCTAATAGAAATATTGATCGGTCGAAGACTCCATGATGTGTGCTCCAGCTTTGTCTTTATAGTCATCATCGCTATCATCGGGGTCCGAGTCGGTGTCGTCGATGATGATGTAGTCCTCAGAACGAATCTCCTTCGGTTCATCATCTTCTCCTCCTGGCGCGGGGTCTCCCATGAATACTCCTAGCTTCCTTTCCCGACCGTCATTCTTCTCCACTAGTACGACGATTTCCTCCTCATAATCTTCGTGAGTAGCCTTGAGTTCTTCCTCCAGTTCCGTGATCCTTGTCATTGCCTTCTTGAGATCTATCATGCCTGCGCACATCTGGTTCTCCTGGCGACGAATGTGCTGGTTTAACTCCTGGATGAAAGATGTGATTGATCTATCCTTCCTGGTGCTGATCATCTCCCATTGCTCATCTCGGCACCCACAAGTCTGGTAGATAGTATCCTTAAGCTTCTTATGCTAAACTTCTCCAATGCGTCCCATGGTGATGTGAGCTGCCATACTCTTTTCTAGACTCCAGGTTGGTGCATCAAAGGAAAACTCTATGGGTTTGGTGACTGGCGCGAATATCCTTCCTGGGACTTGAACTTGAATCATACATCGCTCCTCTTCTGGTAAAGTGGTGTTGTATGTCCCGGTGAAGCTTGGTATTCCAATGTTCAGGTACTTAGTGACTTCCTTCAAGTGTCGCCCAAAAGGTGCTTCTTCATCCGGTTGTGCAAACTTGTTCCTTGCGTCCGCCATCCTAAATAGTAGAAAATGGAGAGGAGTCAGAAATGAGAAGAGAGTGGTGATCTAGGGCTTTAGCTTAGTGGTCGTGTCCTACACTCAGCGTGTGCTCTGATACCATCTTGTAGCGACCCGACCTCAAACGGTCAAGTCTCTGTGCTTCAGTGTCATCCCTGGATCGGTAATGCTGACACACACAGTACTTGAAGGATTTATAACAGAGTAGCAATCACACACTTATTACAGCGAATGTCTCAAAAGAGAACTTATTACAATAAATATGGCTTAAGGCCATCTAATACGATAACAGCGGAAGGCTTGGAAGATAAAGTGAGTCCATCAACTCCAACGGCATAGCTAAGCTGCACGGCAATGACCTAACGAACCTTACTCCTCGTCTGAAAAGTCTGCAACATAATAGGTTGCAGCCCGAAAACGGGTCAGCACATGGAATATGCTGTCAATATAACACGGTAGAGCAAGAATAGAATAATGATATCACTATATGCATATTTGGCTGGTGGAAAGCTCTACAGTTAAAGTTTTGCGAAAAGCCAATTTTTTCCTACAACAAAGGAATATATTTTATTTACTATCATGGTAGTTGAAACATCATTGAGAAGGTTCCTCCAACTCAATCCCAATTAAAAGTAATTATCAACCCATCAATATTAATTTAGAGTGATGAGATACATATGATAATCCAAGTACTAGATACTCAATATGTCCATAACCGGGGACACGGCTAACCATGATTAGTTTGTACACTCTGCAGAGGTTTGCGCACTTCTCCCCACAAGACTCGATCTTCTCCGTTGGATTTCTCACACTACATGGTGTTTGAGAAACGGATGACCGAGACACAGTCTTTCAGAAGCATTAACTCTCTACTCCGAATAGACTATACCACCTACAACCCACTACCTACTAGTCTACCTCTTCAAGAGCTTCACACAACTTACTCAACTATGCTAGAGCCCATAATAGCTTGTGGCTGCACACGGAAGTTTCTAGCATGAGATATCTCAGTTCCCTTTGAGCCTAGGTGGCGGACCTTAGGATTATCACACGGGTACTCCGGGATATCCTAGGACAACACTGGATTCTCCAGGTGCCCGACAAGCAATCCGCCCAGATGTGAATTAAAGTTTCCACCTTAAGTTGAACCATTAATTAACAATCTCACATCTGTCATGGTTTCACTCAAACCCAATCCACGTCTACGAGAATAGCATAGCAATATAAGCAATACGTAGAAGTAACTCCCAAGGGTTTGATAATAACAAGGCAATAGGTTCTACCTCATCAACTACTTCCCAATCCCACATGTTATCAGGTCCTAATCATGCAATGTTTGAGGGTTGAAACTAATGCATAAAAACTGGGTGATAAAGGGATATGATCAAAGTGTTACTTGCCTTGCTGATGATCCGCAAAACCTAGAGACTCGTAGTAGCACGCTTCGCACTCCGGGTGTTCTATCACAAACAAACAAGCATACAATAATCAATCAAACAAGGGCACGAGTAAAACTCAAATAAGAGATCTCACCAGAAAGTTCAACTTAAGAACTCCAGTTTGCAAAAAGAATCAAATCAAACGAAGCAACGAAACTCAAACTGCGAAAGAAACAAGATCTGATTACTAATATGGACTAAGGTCAAATTTTACTGTATCAAAATCTTGTTCAAGTTGGTTAAACGGAAAGAGGGTTTCGAGACGAAACTCTAGGCGCTTGAATCGCCTGATTCCGATAAACGAGCAAAGTTATACTAAAACGAAAATCGGATCAGAAATCGTGATCGAAAATTAATCGCGGAAAATCCGAGAAAAAGAAAAAATGACGAACAGGCTAACGAACGAATGTTCGCTGTCTGTGGCTAAACGGTGAAAACCGTTCATTAAAACGAATGTAAAAATGGGCGTTCGCTAAATAACTAAACCGAAAATAAACCAAACCGGATCTAATAAAAAACGGATCTAGGGTTTCGAAAAAAAACCAAACCATTTTCTCACAAAAACCGAGGCGGCTACCTCGGGTCCGGCGGCGGGCGGCTCCGGTGCGGCGGCGGCAGCGGCGGGCGGCGGCGCGGCGCGAATCGGCGGCGGTGCGGATCGGCTAGTGTTATGGTTTCGGGCAGCAGGCGGCTGGGCTGGCTCGGGTGCGGCTTATAAGAGGGCCGGCCCGAGGTCTCTTGGCCGGGTACGGCCCGAAGTCGGTTTGATTTTTTTATAATTTCGACGTGCAGAAAATGAAAGAAAAGAAATACTAAACGGACTCCAAAAATTCTGAGATAAATTTTTTCCGTCCTCTAAAAATAAGCCGGACAAGGTGAACATTTATTTGGGCCTAAAATGCAATTTTGAAAAACGCATATTTTTCCTAATTCAAATAAAATAGCGATAAAACTCCGAATAAAAAAATCTTATTTGATTTTAATATTAAAGCTTCGATATTTCTTTATTTTGAGGAAGTCATTTTATCCTCTCTCTTTTATTTTTATAAAATAAATAATCAAAGAGAAAATAATTAAAATCAAACCATTCTCTTTCCAAAATTCGAGAAAACTCGAATATGAAAATAATGAAATCCCCAACTCTCTCTGTAGGTCCTTGAGTTGCGTAGAATTTCTAGGATCAAGCCAAAAAATGCAATAAAATATGATATGCAATGATGTTCAAATGTATAACATTCCAAATTGAAAATTTGGGATGTTACAGGAACCATGTCTTTATGGCGCGCTTATCTCAGATGCCAGGAAATTTACAAACTTAGCTCCCGTTTAAAATTTCCTACATCACAACAATATTAGTCGGTTGGGGATAGGACGGTAATCTCGCATACACCGAATATTTGCCAATGAGAGTTTGTTTTTGGCGCCCACCGTGTATGAATCCGGGAGGGAGTCAATTTTGGCCGAAGAGACATTGTGTTTTGGCGCCCACCGTGTATGAATCCGGGTGAGAGGCGGTTATGTCACGATTAAGTGAAATTTCAAACCTACCCCTATCGAAACCTATAGAAATCGAGCCGATAGGCTTTGCATGTCAGGGATAGGCAGTAACCTCCATCTCATAGATTTTGTTTTTGGGCGGTTACTGCGAATTTCCCCGCTTTGTTCAAATTTTTGCAGAGCAAGAGTGCACGTTTACCGCGCCAACTCAATTCGAATCCAGTTTGTATTATATTTTTGTTTGGGCGGGATCCATTTGCAATTGGAATAAAATTTTATATACATACTTTTTTATATATATACTTTCAAAAGCACAACAAAGAATTCTGCTCCTTTATATGTATATAATATGACTTACAGACACAATGATCTCAAAATCATAAGGTTGAATTCAAAAAAAATTAAACCAAATTATGTTCTACTAAAATGTATGGATCAGTAATATCTACATATTAAATACATAGATGCGCGTGAATTCATATGAGTATGCATGTTTGATAGATCAATTTTGGTTCGAGTATGAATTACATGTATCATCATCTCGAATTAAAATATTTGAATCCCTTTTATGTTGACTCCTTTCACGCCCATCTCTCTCGCATGATCCTTCATATAGCTATCATTCTCTTTTCTCCAGCTCACCCGCATGCTCACTTCATGTTTATCCAATCTTCGCAAACATGGTCTCTCGACGTCTCCCTTGAGAAGTCTCACACTCTCCCTATCATTATACATTACACGGTTTTCACTATCTCTCACATCTCTACCATTCTCTGGTATCACTAGGTACCTAAGCTTTCTTTTTCACAGCCACACACACAGTCTCACTCATCTTTCACTTTGTCTTTCTCTCTATGGGGTTCTCTCACACACCCTATATGTCTCTAGATATGACTCATACCACTAAAATTACTCTCTCCTGCAGACATAAAATTTATTGCGGTCTCCTTTCCATCTACATCCCAATTATAAAACTGACATATTCATTTGTTTACCGATCCGACAAATTCCCCCCCGCTCTCTCTCACACACACATAGCTCCTGCTTCCACTCCCCTTCCCGACTATCATCTCTCTCTCACACACCCACAAAACTCTCACTTTCGCACCCCTGAATCGTATTTCTCTCACATCATTGATCGACTAGCCTCTAGATAGGTTTATACATCGACACACTCGTGCTTCCACTATCGCGTACATGTCTCTCTCACGCTCCTTGTATCTATGTAGATTTTTCGTCCCTTCTTGAGACACGCCCTCTCGATGTGCAAACACACACTATCGCCTCATTTTAAGCTGATACCTGTCGCACACACACTCTTTGTGTCTTTGTCACACATGCACTCTGTCCTCCTCCTCTCTCCCTCTCTCTCACACACACAACACACACACATGGGCTTTTTGCAACAACTAGCAAGATGCCCATGCGTTGCACGGAACATCAAGATGCATTTGTATGAGTAGTTTATCTTGTGGGAGAAAAGGTAAACGAGGCACTACAAGAAATATGCCAACTTGCGACCATCACTATTGGTCACTGAAAGGTCATTTTTTTTTCATTTACGACCTTTTTTTGACAAAAAACAGAAGGTCAAAAACTAGCGGTCGTAAACTTAAATTAACGACCTTCTCACAGAGAAGGTCATAGACGTTTACAACCAAAACAAAAGGTCGTGGTACCCATGACCTTTTGTTTTGGTCACTGGTTGTCTGCCCAGGCCACGTCGGATCCGACGTGGCAATCTGACGTGGCAAAATTGCGATCAATTGAAAAGGTCGTTGATAAGATTCAGCCCGGTCCGATTAGGTGTCTATATGGGCCAAGCCCATTAATTCAGCCCATTTATGAATTTTTTTCCTCCCAATTTTGGTCAACTGCTTTGGGCATTTTGTGGTCCATTTTAAATTTGGGCCTCACAATTTTTACAGTGCATTTAATTTTTGGGCCTTGGCCTTTTTGTGATCCAATTTTTGGCCTTGGCCTCTTTGCGATCTAATTCTTTTGGGGCTGTAGCCATTTCGACCAGTTTTTCATTTGGTCCAATAGACATTTCGGCCAGTTTTTAATTTGGGCCACGCCTCTTTATTTCAAATACAATTTATAGCACAAACATAGAATCAAACCAAATTCAATACCAATATATTCTCTTTTTGACCACTTCTAATCCAAGAATACATTTCAAGTAAACATAGAATAATATTCCAAGGATTTGTACATATACCCTAGCATTTGAATAATAAGTTCAGCAAGCAAATATACACCAAATTCTCAGCAAGATCAACAATACATCCAAATTCCCAGAAAATACGGCATTACAACAAACATATAAAGCAAGTCGTTGACTTGGACTTCCAGCTTCTCCAAAAAAATCAGCACATAACTCTCCTATAGATGAGAAGAAAAGCCACATGTTTAGACTCGATATTGGTAATATATGCTAAAAATAAATCCAAGAACCGTGCAAGAGCCTAGGTTTTACTATCATTTGGACACCCAGATTGGCGATCCTTCCTTACCTAATGTGTGCAAGTCCAAATAAATTAATAAACAATCCATTGATAGAGCAAATGATATGCCCCCTTTTATCTAAAACTATAGTGTATGCTAGTGATAGAACAAGGGGTAAGACTGTTATGACATGCCAGATTGCTAGCAACAGTTCTTACATGCATCTTCATATTTCGAAAGGTAACATGCATCACATCAAAAAATTGTAAGCATTGAACCTACATCATATCTACAGTAACATCACCAATTAGGTTGCATGTGTATGCTAGAAATCAAGAATCAAAAGGACTTCAGCTTGTTTTGAATATCTACAGTAACATTATAAGCATTGAACCTACATCATATCTGAAGTAACATTACACAGTCTAGAATTTCTGTTGAGAAGTAGTAACTTGATGTAAAGTCACTTGAAAATAGAAAACACCTTACAAGCTTGTGAAGCTTACCATGATTTCAAAAGCATGGGTTATGTAATCTTTTATGCCATCCTCCCAAAATTTGGCTGGATGATTTTGCAACTGTAGTTGTACCCAGCTGCTCAAAATATAAACATATAGATGAGTTCTTCTCGCATGTCACCAGAGGCAAATAGCAATACACATAAATGAATGGATAGGGGCATATGTTGGGTTTCGTAGTAATTTCAAAAAAATTCCTACGCACACGCAAGATCATGTGATGCATAGCAACGAGAGGGGAGAGTGTTGTCTACGTACCCAACGCAGACCGACTGCGGAAGCGCTGACACGACGTAGAGGAAGTAGTCGTACGTCTTCACGATCCAACCGATCAAGCACCGAAACTACGGCACCTTCGAGTTCGAGCACACGTTCAGCTCGATGACGATCCCCGGACTCCGATCCAGCAAAGTGTCGGGGAAGAGTTCCGTCAGCACGACAGCGTGGTGACGATCTTGATGAACTACAGCAGCAGGGCTTCGCCTAAACTCCGCTATAGTATTATCGAGGAATATGGTGGCAGGGGGCACCGCACACGGCTAAGGAATAGATCACGTGGATCAACTTATGTGTTTTTGGGGTGCCTCTGCCTCAGTATATAAAGGAGCCAAGGGGGGAGGGGGGCGCCGGCCAGGAGAAGGGCGCAGGAGGAGTCCTACTCCTTCCGGGAGTAGGACTCCCCCCCCAATCCTATTCCAACTAGGATTCCCCAAGGGGGAAAGAGGGAGAGGGGTGGCCGGCCACCTCTCCTAGTCCTAATAGGACTAGGGGAGGGGGGGAGGCGCGCAGCCCTTATGGGCAGCCCTTTCACCTTTCCACTAAGGCCCACTAAGGCCCATATGATTCCCAGGGGGTTCCGATAACCTCCGGGTAACCCGGTAAAATCCGATTTCACCCAGAACACTTTCGATATCCAAATATAGGCTTCCAATATATCAATCTTTACGTCTCGACCATTTCGAGACTCCTCGTCATGTCCGTGATCACATCCGGGACTCCGAACAACCTTCGGTACATCAAAATGCATAAACTCATAATATAACTGTCATCGTAACCTTAAGCGTGCGGACCCTACGGGTTCGAGAACAATGTAGACATGACCGAGACACGTCTCCGGTCAATAACCAATAGCGGGACCTGGATGCCCATATTGGCTCCTACATATTCTACGAAGATCTTTATCGGTCAGACCGCATAACAACATACGTTGTTCCCTTTGTCATCGGTATGTTACTTGCCCGAGATTCGATCGTCGGTATCCAATACCTAGTTCAATCTCATTACCGGCAAGTCTCTTTACTCGTTCCGTAATACATCATCTCACAACTAACATATTAGTTGTAATGCTTGCAAGGCTTATGTGATGTGTATTACCGAGAGGGCCCAGAGATACCTCTCCGACAATCGGAGTGACAAATCCTAATCTCGAAATACGCCAACCCAACATCTACCTTTGGAGACACCTGTAATGCTCCTTTATAATCACCCAGTTACGTTGTGACGTTTGGTAGCACCCAAAGTGTTCCTCCGGCAAACGGGAGTTGCATAATCTCATAGTCATAGGAACATGTATAAGTCATGAAGAAAGCAATAGCAACATACTAAACGATCGGGTGCTAAGCTAATGGAATGGGTCATGTCAATCAGATCATTCAACTAATGATGTGACCTCGTTAATCAAATAACAACTCATTCTTCATGGTCAGGAAACATAACCATCTTTGATTAACGAGCTAGTCAAGTAGAGGCATACTAGTGACACTTTGTTTGTCTATGTATTCACACATGTATTATGTTTCCGGTTAATACAATTCCAACATGAATAATAAACATTTATCATGATTATAAGGAAATAAATAATAACTTTGTTAGCTCCCTTTGGATCGACAAAACCTCCCTTTGGATCGACAAAACCTCCCTTTGGATCGACAAAACCTCCCGGTTGCATCATATACAACTCTTCTTCCAGAAATCCATTCAGGAATGCAGTTTTGACATCCATCTGCCAAATTTCATAATCATAAAATGCGGCAATCGCTAACATGATTCGGACGGACTTAAGCATCGCTACGGGTGAGAAGGTCTCATCGTAGTCAATCCCTTGAACTTGCCGAAAACCTTTTGCGACAAGTCGAGCTTTGTAGACAGTAACATTACCATCAGCGTCAGTCTTCTTCTTAAAGATCCATTTATTCTCAATTGCATGCCGATCATCGGGCAAGTCAACCAAAGTCCATACTTTGTTCTCATACATGGATCCCATCTCAGATTTCATGGCTTCAAGCCACTTTGCGGAATCTGGGCTCACCATCGCTTCTTCATAGTTCGTAGGTTCATCATGATCTAGTAGCATGACTTCCAGAACAGGATTACCATACCACTCTGGTGCGGATCTTACTCTGGTTGATCTACGAGGTTCAGTAGTATCTTGATCTGAAGTTTCATGATCATTATCATTGGCTTCCTCACTAACTGGTGTAGGTGTCACTGAAACAGTTTTCTGTGATGAACTACTTTCCAGTAAGGGAGCAGGTACAGTTACCTCGTCAAGTTCTACTTTCCTCCCACTCACTTCTTTCGAGAGAAACTCCTTCTCTAGAAAGGATCCATTCTTAGCAACGAATGTCTTGCCTTCGGATCTGTGATAGAAGGTGTACCCAACAGTTTCTTTTGGGTATCCTATGAAGACACATTTCTCCGATTTGGGTTCGAGCTTATCAGGTTGAAGCTTTTTCACATAAGCATCGCAGCCCCAAACTTTAAGAAACGACAACTTTGGTTTCTTGACAAACCACAGTTCATAAGGCGTCGTCTCAACGGATTTTGATGGTGCCCTATTTAACGTGAATGCAGCCGTCTCTAGAGCATAACCCCAAAATGATAGCGGTAAATCAGTAAGAGACATCATAGATCGCACCATATCTAGTAAAGTACGATTATGACGTTCGGACACACCATTACGCTGTGGTGTTCCGGGTGGCGTGAGTTGCGAAACTATTCCACAGTTTTTCAAATGTACACCAAACTCGTAACTCAAATATTCTCCTCCACGATCAGATCGTAGAAATTTTATTTTCTTGTTACGATGATTTTCAACTTCACTCTGAAATTCTTTGAACTTTTCAAATGTTTCAGACTTATGTTTCATTAAGTAGATATATCCATATCTGCTTAAATCATTTGTGAAGGTGAGAAAATAACGATATCCTCCACGAGCTTCAATATTCATCGGACCACATACATCGGTATGTATGATTTCCAACAAATCTGTTGCTCTCTCCATAGTACCGGAGAACGGTGTTTTAGTCATCTTGCCCATGAGGCACGGTTCGCAAGTACCAAGTGATTCGTAATCAAGTGGTTCCAAAAGTCCATCAGTATGGAGTTTCTTCATGCGCTTTACACCGATATGACCTAAGCGACAGTGCCACAAATAAGTTGCACTTTCATTATCAACTCTGCATCTTTTGGCTTCAACATTATGAATATGTGTATTACTACTATCAAGATTCAATAAAAATAGACCACTCTTCAAGGGTGCATGACCATAAGAGATATTACTCATATAAATAGAACAACCATTATTCTCTGATTTAAATGAATAACCATCTCGCATTAAACAAGATCCAGATATAATGTTCATGCTCAACACTGGCACCAAATAACAATTATTTAGGTCTAATATTAATCCCAAAGGTAGATGTAGAGGTAGCGTGCCGACCGCGATCACATCGACTTTGGAACCGTTTCCCACGCGCATCGTCACCTCGTCCTTTGCCAGTGCCCGCTTATTCCGTAGTCCCTGTTTCGAGTTGCAAATATTAGCAACAGAACCAGTATCGAATACCCAGGTGCTACTGCGAGCTCTAGTAAGGTACACATCAATAACATGTATATCACATATACCTTTGTTCACCTTGCCATCCTTCTTATCCGCCAAATACTTGGGGCAGTTCCGCTTCCAGTGACCAGTCTGCTTGCAGTAGAAGCACTCAGTTTCAGGCTTAGGTCCAGACTTGGGTTTCTTCTCCTGAGCAGCAACTTGCTTGCCGTTCTTCTTGAAGTTCCCCTTCTTCTTCCCTTTGCCCTTTTTCTTGAAACTAGTGGTCTTGTTAACCATCAACACTTGATGCTCCTTCTTGATTTCTACCTCCGCAGCTTTCAGCATTGCGAAGAGCTCGGGAATAGTCTTGTTCATCCCTTGCATATTATAGTTCATCACGAAGCTCTTGTAGCTTGGTGGCAGTGATTGGAGAATTCTGTCAATGACGCAATCATCCGGAAGATTAACTCCCAATTGAATCAAGTGATTATTATACCCAGACATTTTGAGTATATGCTCACTGACAGAACTGTTCTCCTCCATCTTGCAACTATAGAACTTATTGGAGACTTCATATCTCTCAATTCGGGCATTTGCTTGAAATATTAACTTCAACTCCTGGAACATCTCATATGCTCCATGACGTTCAAAACGTCGTTGAAGTCCCGATTCTAAGCCGTAAAGCATGGCACACTGAACTATCGAGTAGTCATCAGCTTTGCTCTGCCAGACGTTCATAACATCTGGTGTTGCTCCAGCAGCAGGCCTGGCACCCATCGGTGCTTCCAGGACGTAATTCTTCTGAGCAGCAATGAGGATAATCCTCAAGTTACGGACCCAGTCCGTGTAATTGCTACCATCATCTTTCAACTTTGCTTTCTCAAGGAACGCATTAAAATTCAACGGAACAACAGCACGAGCCATCTATCTACAATCAACATAAACAAGCAAGATACTATCAGGGACTAAGTTCATGATAAATTTAAGTTCAATTAATCATATTACTAAAGAACTCCCACTTAGATAGATATCCCTCTAATCTTCTAAGTGATTACATGATCCAAATCAACTAAACCATAACCGATCATCACGTGAGATGGAGTAGTTTTCAATGGTGAACATTGTTTATGTTGATCATATCTACTATATGATTCACGCTCGACCTTTCGGTCTCCGTGTTCCGAGGCCATATCTGCATATGCTAGGCTCGTCAAGTTTAACCTGAGTATTCTGCTTGTGCAAAAACTGGCTTGCACCCGTTGTAGATGGACGTAGAGCTTATCACACCCGATCATCACGTGGTGTCTGGGCACGACGAACTTTGGCAACGGTGCATACTCAGGGAGAACACTTCTTGATAATTTAGTGAGAGATCATCTTATAATGCTACCGTCAATCAAAGCAAGATAAGATGCATAAAAAGATAAACATCACATGTAATCAATTTAAGTGATATGATATGGCCATCATCATCTTGTGCTTGTGATCTCCATCTCCGAAGCACCGTCATGATCACCATCATCACCGGCGCGACACCTTGATCTCCATCGTAGCATCGTTGTCGTCTCGCCAATCTTATGCTTCCACGACTATCACTACCGTTTAGTAATAAAGTAAAGCATTACATCGCGATTGCATTGCATACAATAAAGCGACAACCATATGGCTCCTGCCAGTTGCCGATAACTCGGTTACAAAACATGATCATCTCATACAATAAAATTCAGCATCATGCCTTGACCATATCACATCACAACATGCCCTGCAAAAACAAGTTAGACGTCCTCTACTTTGTTGTTGCAAGTTTTACGTGGCTGCTACGGGCTTAAGTAAGAACCAATCTCACCTACGCATCAAAACCACAATGATAGTTTGTCAAATAGACTCCATTTTAACCTTCGCAAGGACCGGGCATAGCCATACTTGGTTCAACTAAAGTTGGAGAGACAGTCGCCCGCAAGCCATCTATGTGCAAAGCACGTCGAGGGAACCGGTCTCGCGTAAGCGTACGCGTAAGGTTGGTCCGGGTCGTCTCGTCCAACAATACCGCCGAACCAAAGTATGACATGCTGGTAGGCAGTATGACTTGTATCGTCCACAACTCACTTGTGTTCTACTCGTGCATATAACATCAACATAAATAACCTAGGCTCGGATGCCACTGTTGGGTTTCGTAGTAATTTCAAAAATTTTCCTACGCACACGCAAGATCATGTGATGCATAGCAAAGAGAGGGGAGAGTGTTGTCTACGTACCCAACGCAGACCGACTGCGGAAGCACTGACACGACATAGAGGAAGTAGTCGTACGTCTTCACGATCCAACCGATCAAGCACCGAAACTACGACACCTCCGAGTTCGAGCACACGTTCAGCTCGATGACGATCCCCGGACTCCGATCCAGCAAAGTGTCGGGGAAGAGTTCCATCAG
This sequence comes from Triticum dicoccoides, assembly GCF_002162155.2. NCBI lineage: Eukaryota > Viridiplantae > Streptophyta > Magnoliopsida > Poales > Poaceae > Triticum > Triticum dicoccoides. The sequence continues at coordinate 158,363,664 of NC_041390.1, read as the reverse complement.
CACGACGGCGTGGTGACGATCTTGATGAACTACAGCAGCAGGGCTTCGCCTAAACTCCGCTACAGTATTATCGAGGAATATGGTGGCAGGGGCACCGCACACGGCTAAGGAATAGATCACGTGGATCAACTTGTGTGTTTCTGGGGTGCCTCTGCCTCAGTATATAAAGGAGCCAAGGGGGGAGGGGGCGCCGGCCAGGAGGAGGGCGCAGGAGGAGTCCTACTCCTTCCGGGAGTAGGACTCCCCCCCCCCAATCCTATTCCAACTAGGATTCCCCAAGGGGGAAAGAGGGAGAGGGGTGGCCGGCCACCTCTCCTAGTCCTAATAGGACTAGGGGAGGGGGGAGGCGCGCATCCCTTATGGGCAGCCCTTTCACCTTTCCACTAAGGCCCACTAAGGCCCATATGATTCCCGGGGGGTTCCGGTAACCTCCCGGTACTCCGGTAAAATCCCGATTTCACCCGGAACACTTCCGATATCCAAATATAGGCTTCCAATATATCAATCTTTACGTCTCGACCATTTCGAGACTCCTTGTCATGTCCGTGATCACATCCGGGACTCCGAACAACCTTCGGTACATCAAAATGCATAAACTCATAATATAACTGTCATCGTAACCTTAAGCGTGCGGACCCTACGGGTTCGAGAACAATGTAGACATGACCGAGACACGTCTCCGGTCAATAACCAATAGCGGGACCTGGATGCCCATATTGGCTCCTACATATTCTACGAAGATCTTTATCGGTCAGACCGCATAACAACATACGTTGTTCCCTTTGTCATCGGTATGTTACTTGCCCGAGATTCGATCGTCGGTATCCAATACCTAGTTCAATCTCATTACCGGCAAGTCTCTTTACTCGTTCCGTAATACATCATCTCACAACTAACATATTAGTTGTAATGCTTGCAAGGCTTATGTGATGTGTATTACCGAGAGGGCCCAGAGATACCTCTCCGACAATCGGAGTGACAAATCCTAATCTCGAAATACGCCAACCCAACATCTACCTTTGGAGACACCTGTAATGATCCTTTATAATCACCCAGTTACGTTGTGACGTTTGATAGCACCCAAAGTGTTCCTCCGACAAACGGGAGTTGCATAATCTCATAGTCATAGGAACATGTATAAGTCATGAAGAAAGCAATAGCAACATACTAAACGATCGGGTGCTAAGCTAATGGAATGGGTCATGTCAATCAGATCATTCAACTAATGATGTGACCTCGTTAATCAAATAACAACTCATTGTTCATGGTCAGGAAACATAACCATCTTTGATTAACGAGGTAGTCAAGTAGAGGCATACTAGTGACACTTTGTTTGTCTATGTATTCACACATGTATTATGTTTCCGGTTAATACAATTCCAGCATGAATAATAAACATTTATCATGATTATAAGGAAATAAATAATAACTTTATTATTGCCTCTAGGGCATATTTCCTTCAGCATATTCTACAACAAGATGAACCGACATAGATATATCTTGTAGCCTACAACAATCATGTTAGTAACCACAAAGATACAATTGCAAGGCTCAGTGACCTCACTGCTACAAATTAACTTGATGTTCTACTACTAGACCATTCAAGCTCATGGCTGGGATCGACCAGAATCAGAACATAATAAACATAGAAAACATATGTGGAAATGAGTTTCTATTCAAAAAAGCAAATATTCCTAAATGAGCATATTCTAGAATGAACATTCTAGAGCACAGATCCTAGAATGAAACACAACATAGTGTGGTAGAGTATTGAGGTGTTGGGAAATTCTTCAGTGGGCTAACAAAATCATCATGTTCTAGTCAGTGGCGATTTCAGAAATAAACAAAGAAAGTACAACCGCGCCGCTCTGACATATGGAGGGAACTACACACAAGGGGGTTAATACCATGCTGAGACGAACTAATCATTTTCCATTTGTGACTGACAGATCAACAACAGCATGAAACCACGCACCACACCTCGGGCATCGGGCAATCCTGAATCCATGTCGAGATTCTAGACCAAATCGAATCGAAGCAATCCGCATATGGAATAAACAAAGGACGCGAATCAAGCCGGGAGCGACTGACTAGTGGGCGAAGAACTCGACGACGACGAACTGCTCCCGCGAGGTCGTGAGGAAGGCGTTCGAGCTGGTGGGGTTGAGCTCCACGGCGTCGTCCCCCTGCGCGGCGGCCTCGACCCTCGCCTTGTTGCCGATGCCAAGCGACCGAAGGGCGTCTGTGCACCCCGCGAGGGAGGAGGTGACAAGGCGAATGAGGAGGAGGACTCGCGCCGCCGCGGAGGCCATGGGATCGGCAAGGAGCTGGATCTCACCGGTCCGGCGCGGCGGGGATCCAGCGATCCGTCTCTCCACATCCGTACATCTCATGAGGGGGGAGGGAGGTCGCCGGTGGGGGTGGTAGTCGGACAGTGGCGGGATTGGGGAGGAATCATGGGAAGGAGAGGAATTGAGTGGATCTCCAGCCAGGGAGGGAAGGGGAGGTGGAGGCCATGGTTGTGGTCGCCGAGGGGAGAGATAGAGGGGACGCTGGAGAGAGGTGGCCATGGCGTCGATCTAGGGTTTCGGCATGGAG
>NC_041390.1:158354508-158360586 GCF_002162155.2 Triticum dicoccoides | reverse complement strand
GGACCGAGGGGAGGGGGGAGTGGGTGAGTGGGGGTGGCGGCGGGTGGGGATCTGGGGGGTCGAGGGAAGGGTGGGTGGGTGGGTTAGGGTTTTTGATTCTCGGGAGAAGCTCCACCGTTGGATGGATGCGTGATGGATGGCTCAGATTGCGTTCAATTTGGTGATCTGCGCGAAAGCGGTTCCTCGCGTCTCATTGGCTGGCTATCTCACACTTGAATCTCAAAATTTTAGACCCAAAACTTTGAATTTTTTTAAACATAACAATGACATAGTTTGTCAAAATGATCTTATTTTTTCGTAAGTGTGCAACTTAGAATGGCAAACAATGCCATAGTTCGACGTCTTTCATTTTCTTTGCACAAAAAGATGATTTTCCATTTTTTTAGTGGATAAAAAGGTTTTTTTTATGAAGAAGCTACCAAATATTTGTTCCAAAATAGCACAACTCCATTTTTAAAAAATATTAGACCACATTTTATGTAAAATTGACCAAATAGTAACATGTCAAAAGCTTTTGATCCACCTCTTATAAAAAACAAATTCCACCCATTCAGTAGGAAGCGGGGAAAATTTGAATGAAAATTTGTTCAAATGATTTCATATTGTGCTCAAGGGTGCATATTGGAATCGCAAACAATGTTTCCTAAGGAAGTTTTCATTTTCTTTGGACGAAAAAAGCATTTTCCATTTTCCGAATGCCCAAAATAAGTTTTTTTGTGAAGGACCTACCAAATAATTGTTGCAAATTTGGACCAAATCAATTTTATAAAATACTAGGTCATATTTAATGCACAATTGACCAAATGGTTGTGTGTCAAAAGCTTTGATTCACCTCTCGTGAAAAAGACAAATTTTCGCTGATTCAGTCGGAAGCAGGTCAAATTTGAACTACAGCTGTCTCATAGTTTGCTATTTATTTTTTCCCAAAAATCATTTCTAGATACATAAGTATCTATTTAATCATAGAAACATCAAAAGTTTTTAAAGATTCAACCACTAGCTAGGAACAGTCAAACCCGCCGTTTTGACCGCATTTTGAAACGGGCATAAAAAATTCAAAAAAATCAAAAAATTGAAAAACCTTCGCATTGCATCGTTACATGTGACCAAGTTAACAGGAAAAATAATAAACTTGTAATATAACAATCTCTCTCTAATAATAAAGCACGGATTGAGTCTTCGGGTTCAGCGTCGCGGCGTTTTTATACAAATGTCCATGTGCTTTTTAGGAATTAACCCGCCGTCCATGTAATAAGTCAACCGAACCGGTGCGAGCGATAGAAAAAAGGAACGCAGCCTTCCAATCCCGTCTCCACCTCCAGTGCGCCGCCACCCCCTGCCCTGCCGCCGCGCACCGGTCTGGCGCGCGTGGACATGGTGCCCGACGGGGGAGGGGAGTGCCGCATCACAAGTCTCGCGCCGGCGGGCTACGCGCTCCTCGAGCGGTTGGAGGCGGCATGGCTGCTCGACGCAGAATGAACGCGGCGGCCGGAGCTTGCAGGGGATGGATTCGTGTGCGACAGGGGCAGGGAGGCGGATCTGGAGGCTTTCGGCGAGGCGGGGTTCGCCTGTGACGAGGAGGATGGCCGGAGAGCGGCTTCCCGAGAGGATCCATAGCATCCGCGGCTCCAGGACAAAAAGGAGACACGGTGGTGAGGGAGATAACAAGGGAGAAAGGAGGGGCGGTGCGGTGACCTTGGTCGGAGCTCACCGGTGTCCGGAAACGGTAGATGGGCGCCACTGCTACTGCATCCCTGGTATTCCTCCTCTCACCTCTCCTGCCTTAATGACATCTGTTGCGTCGCCAAAGCCTTGGCCGCACATCACCAGCATCTCCGGCCTCGAGTACTCCTGCCACAGCACCCAGAGGCCCGTCGCCATGACCGGATCCAGTATGGTTCCTCTAATGCCCGCCCTCTCCCTCATGGCACATGTGCTATTTTACTCGGAAAGGCCATTGCTCACACTTTGAATTTTGGCATCAACTTTGTTGTCGTGCTTCATTTCTTTGCTGGAAGAACCTCAATTGTTTCTTTGCTTCGGTTGTTCTTCAATCTTAGCTCTCAGTTGTCAACATATGCATTACAATATGTTTGTTGTATGTAGGGATGGAGTGAAGAAACTGGATTGGGGTCATGGAATAAATCAACTAGGGGATGCAACTCATGTTCTTGTAGGTGGTCATTCAGACATTTCTTAACTCTGCTGCAAAATCAGCTGCCACAGCTCCGCGCTGCCGGTCATGGAAACCTCTCATGTATCCCCTCTTGTCGCTTCTCACCAGCAGCGTCTCTACGCCGTGGCAGCGGCGATCCCGCCCCGATGATTGAAGCTGCTGCTCCTGATCTATTGTGTCTGGGCAATCCCAGCCACTCCTCCCTAGCAAACTTGTGCTCTTCCTTCGGCTTGCCTTCCATAGGGTCTGGCACCGCTTCAATTATAATCTGCAGGACATACACAAGTTGCAGACAAATCGATTGAAATAATGTGCTAAGCCTTGGGCTCCATTGCCACTTTGTCAGCTTGTTGATATTAGAGGGAGGATCAAAGGGGTGATTGGTACTTTCCCTTACAACAGCCGGTGAAAAGCAACGAATTTTTTCAACCAATGATGCTTTCTCTGTGGTGTCCAGGTTATGAACTCCTACAATTTCAGGTGTACTGCAATCCAGGAATGCAGCAAGCCAGAACAATGGACAATGATTGTACTATGAGTGGCTAGGTATTGGCCTACCGTGGCAAGATGCTGGTGACTCTATGAGGTGTGTAAAATATGGATCTGTAAATGTCCCAGGTTGCCTTGGGGGCCAAATGCCGCAAACAGGTCAAGGTTAGTTAATTTCTCCTTTGCCATTTCTCTAGATAATCCTCTCTAGCAAGATCACTTAGGACGATATAATCTGCTATGTACTTTCTATATGATTTCAGTATGAGAACATCACTTTAGGACAATATAATAAGCTACCCATGTGATATTTACTTCCACTGCGTTTCAGCATGTTCAATCTCTGTACAAGCGCGCAAATGGACATATTTTGATTTGGCGACTTCGTGTTTTAAGCGTTCTCACTGAATATTGGATCCTGGCCCTTATTTTATCTACCTATAGTATGTTTCTAGCTCGATGTCTACTGCTTCTCTTAAGGCCACAGTAGTTTAGATTGACACTATGTATATCTAAATAACAATTTCATTTGGATCACATAACATTCTTTTTCCTGGAAAATCACGTGGTTTATTGGACTTGAATTAGCAGTGTGGTTCATGTGCACATTGTGCTTAGTTATCCTTTCTGTTATCACAAGTCGATGTGATAAACACGAAGTATGCACTTCCATCTATACTTCTAATAATATTGGTGTCAAGTGGTATTAAAAGTCTGAAACTGCAGTTTAGGTTGTTCATACAAATCTGCATTGGGTGTGTTTCTAAAATTGTACGAGTAGTAACTTTGTAGAAGGAATGCAGTCCCTTAATCTAATAGCGATTTAACTTTTTTAAGTGACATAGAACAATCCTGTAACTTTGAAGACACCTCCAGATGTTGTGATTCTGCAAATTATCTGGTACATGCTCCTGCTTTGCAATACCTCTCTGATTGTCTATCAAGCTGCAAAAATGCTATGTGCCAAACATTTAATGTTTGGTAGTTAACTCTAAACATGATAACACTACCATTCTACACAAGCATGTTTCTTCCATAAAAAGAAAATTAATATATAAAAAAAATCTGTATCTAATATGTTGTATTGGAAGTAATAGTGTGAGGGAAGCAAAACAAGTTTCCGTCAGGGAAGAAAACATTCTAAAACTTCTGTTTCCTTAAGTCAGTCAAAACACAAATATGTTTTCTGAGAATTATACTATTATTTATTCTGGTAGAAGGTCGTGCTTCATGAAGTAGGCATGCTAAATGTGAGTTGTATGTCGATGATTTCATTTTATTAGTTGTTCAGAAGAATAATGACAATAGTTGTCTTACTCCAATTCATGAAGTACAGTTTGTCTTATAGGATCTTCTTATGTGCCAGAAGCTAAGGTCCATTGTCCCTCAACACAGTCTCCCTGAAATACAAATTCCAGCTTTTAAGTGTGGCAATGACGCAAATTCCTGAAGGACACGTTCGTCAGGCTTGACCTGACCCTCTCTGACGCCACCTTGCCGCCTCTGTTGCTGGAGATCAGCCGAAAGAGTTAGCTTGTAGCCGCTTTGTTTCAATGGTTGCTCAATGCTCTTCGACTCTCCATAATGAGCAGTTGATGGTGCTTGGACGAAACAATTGATCGGAAAATGGGTAGTGTTGTACTGGTGGTCTTGTGTCCGCCCACTAACTGTAAGACACCTAAGATGATTCTTCAGGACTTGATACATTCCAATTACTCATTTGGGTCTTCTTCTTACTCTTATATTTGGTTTTGCTTAGTAATCTTAAGATCAATTCTTTCGATTTATAACTATATGTAGAGCATAGAACCCGACCTTGCATGTGGTCGGTTTAATTTGCATCCTGAAGAAATTAGTTTAAAAATGTTCACAGTTTTACACATGTTCACATTATTTTTGTTTCAAAAAAATATGTTTGCACTTTTTTAAAATCATAAAAAATCCTTAAAAAATTCATTTAGAAATGTACAAAAAAATCAAAACATTCTTTAAAGAAAAAAATATCTATTAAAAATGTGTTTTTAGAGATGTTCTAATTTTCATAAACGTTTAAGATTCTTGAAGAAGTGTTCCAATTTTTATGTAAACCTTAACTTCTATAAAAAATAAGGAAATTTTAATGTTTTCCAGAAAAGAAAAAAAAACGATTGACAAAATATTCCATGCAAAACTTCTCTTGCAACTGACGAAGAACGCTAAGTTGGCTTCTTCAGGTCCAAACTTGATTCTACAAAAAGTAATAATCAATATTACCTTATTATCGATGTTTATTAAAATTGGATATATATAAAATAGTGCACAATGAAATATCGAGCTGGTTGTGTCTCTTTTTCGCCCGGTGCAACGCACGGGCATTTGTACTGGTAGTTGTAATCTTTCCCTAATAATAAAGCACGGATTGACTTTGTCAGGTTTACCGTCACAATACGCTTCCGTCTGGTCGTAATACGCTTTCACCATTCATATAGACAAAATCATAATATAAACGAGGTGGTACTAATAGCATGTCCAAACCCCCTCTGTTTTTAGTTAATTAGCCCACCATCTTCTATTACCTGCGAAAAACATTCCTAGCCGTGAGGTTCGAAGTTTCGACCTCCCGTTCTCACGCTACAGCCACAACTAGTTGGGCTCGCCCCCAAGTTGCCATTAAAAACTGGGTTAGCTTCTTAGTAATCTTCCTTCGAAAGCTTGCCAAATATTCTTGCCCACCCAGCCAAACGTAGCCTGGTGGAGTGAGAATACGGAGATAGGCCCAATTACCCTGGCCCTTGAGCCGAACAAAGCAAGGTTAATTCCAATCGATTCATGCATGTTTTTAATTAAAGTTTGCTTGGGTGTTGAATAATCCCACCTTGTTCTATTATGTTGAGTCGTCTCAGTTGATATACGTTTCCGAGTTAGCTGAAATATCAACAAAAGCACCTGGGAATCAACAAGCAGCCCCGAGAGCCAACGGGAGAAGACGATGCAATACCATTGAACATCCTTGGCGAGGCAAAGAGGAGGAGTGAGTAAAGGTTGTTGAGAGGCGAGGGGCGCGGGCGACGAGAGGAGAACAAGCGGCTGCCGGGAGGTGCAAGAGCGCGAGGGGGCCCGCAGCTGCGCGACAGCGTCCATGGCCGGAGGCGCGCGCAGCTCGGCCATGGTGGCGCGAAACGAAACACCGGGAAGAGAGAGAGCGGTGTTTAAGAATTATAAAATCTTGCCAAAGAAAAGAATTTGCAAACCATTTGGGTTTGAAGGAACTTGAAACTATTTTATTTTAGCCTTTTTGGGGTTGTGCCAACTCCACATAAATTATCCCATCGTGGAACTTATATTACATTGCTATAAATATAAATCCAAATATTTAATTAAGAGGTTTAAATTGAAAGTGGGTTATGCTTACCTCGAAATGAATGGGATTGTTA
>NC_041390.1:158320294-158353795 GCF_002162155.2 Triticum dicoccoides | reverse complement strand
CGGGCAGGGGCTGCACGGAACCTGGCTAGGGTTTCCGGGGCACCGACGGCTGGGCCTGTTCCGGTGTTGGGCCAAAGTGACTGGCCCAGCCTGCCAGGGGGTGGGCTGGGGGACCCTGCGTTGGGCCAGCAGGCTTCAGCGCCTGCGGGGCCGGTGGGCTCAATGTCGCTCTCCACCGTGACTGGGCCAGGAGGGGGGCAGGGGCTACCCACCGAGTCGGGGCTAGTCCAATCAGGCCAAGTGGCCGGTTGCGAGCCTGCGCCTCGGCCCGGGCCCAGCGTGACGGAGAAGCCGAGGCCGTCTCCTCCTATTAATAGGTGGATGTGGGTTCCGAAAGGAACCCTAGATCTATCGCTAGGGTTTCCTGCCTCTCCCACGCAGGTGCGGCGCTTCGGACATCTCGCGCGCCGTCTGCTCCGATCCGCCCCTCCTCCTCCCCTTTCGTGCTCATACGCCACTGCGGTACGGATGGGGTCCCGCCGGAGTGACAAGCCCCCCATGTCACCCCCGATCCCGGCGGCGGAGCGACAGCGTGAAAAGGATCTGCGGGCGAAGGCGCTCGCCAAGGTGCCAGCGTCTCCAGCGGAGGATGGGGGCTGGGGGCCGCCGCCTCCATGGTGGATCGCTGAGCAGGAGCGGAAGAAGGACGAGGAGCGAGAGCGAAAGAAGAGGAAGAAGGAGGAGTATCGGCGGCGGGGACTCGAGCAGAAGAAGGAGCTCAAGCGAAAGGAGTCCCAGCTCCCTCTGGGCGGCGAGCGGGCCGGGGTTCCGCAGGCCAAGAAGCCGAAGCATAAAGGGGACGGCTCGGCGCCGCTGCAGTTGGCGGCTGGCCCCGAGGCTTCTAAGGGATCGGCGGACGCCCCGATCCCCGTGGAAGAGGCCGACGGGCCGGAGTGTTTCAAGTGCGGCAGGGTGGGGCACTACCAGAACATGTGCTCCTTCAAGCCCCTGTGTGTCGTCTGCCACGGGAAAGGACATGCGTCTGCCTACTGCCCCACGAGGGGGAGGCCCCTGGCGCTGCAGATCATGGGCAACGCGATTCCGGGCGAAGGCTTCTTCTGCCTCCCTTTCGTGGACACGGAGGGGGAGGAGGTCCGTGCCCCTCTCGTCTCGGATACGGCGATCATTTCGGCGGCGCCGGGCAAGCTCTCCATCCCCATCCTGGAGGCGGAACTCCCTCACCTCTTCGAAGGGGAGTGGGACTGGCAAGTCTCGGCCGTCGGAGCTGACCAGTTCTCGGTCGTGTTCCCCGACAAGGCCATGTTAAGGATGGCAACCCGCAGCGGCAAGCTCTACTTCTCCCTCCATGACATCATGGCGGACATCAAGGAGGCGCGCCCAGAGGAGCCCACGGCCGAGCTCATGCCAGACACCTGGGTCAAGCTGTGGGGCGTGCCACCCAAGCACCGCCACGTGGACCGCCTCATGGCCGCCACTGTGATGATTGGACGCCCGATGGAGGTGGATCTGGCGTCGCTGTCCGGCCTGGGTCCGGTGCGGATGCGTTTCGCGTGTCGTGCCCCGGATAAGCTCAAGGGATACGTGCAGATCTGGTTCAACAGCGAGGGATACACCTTCCGCCTTGAGGCAGAGGCGGGCACTCAGCAGGGCGCGGCTCCAACCCCCCCCCTCCCCCTCCGCTGTCTGACCTCGACAAGGGCCAGGAAGACAAGGACAAGGACAAGGACAAGGACCAGGACATGAGCACGGGGGACGACTCCATCGACAGGGCTACTTGGGACAAACTGGGCCTCAAGGACAAGGATGGGCAGGCTGCGCCTCCGGCGGCGGGCGCGGCGCAGGATCAGGAGATGTGCCAAGTGGTGGTGGGCAGCAACGAGACGGGTTTCAACCAGTACGGATCCAACATGACCATGAGCCTCGACATCGACAAGGGCGTCTCGGCGTCCTGCGACTCGGAGGGCCGCTCGACGCTGGTCTCCCCGGTGGTTGCGCTGGTGGACGCGTCAGGGGCTGTGGCAAGCCCTCCCAAGGTGGTGACCGATAGTGGTGGCGGCGTGTTGAAGCTTCAGAAGAAGATGGCGGGCCGCAAACCACCTGCGGTGGCGCCAGCGGGCACCCCCGAGGTCCGTGCGAGCGTGTTGGTCCAGAGGCCGGTGGTGATGGCTCTGGCCTCCCCAGGGGGGCGGGCAGGGGACACCCCATCGGTCATCTCCCCCCCACCTCTGGACGCTCTTCGGGTGGCGGTGGCCAAGGTGGCTCCCATCCCCACGGCCAGGCGGTCCAAGGCGGTGGCGTCCCCGGCGACTCAAGAGAGGACGAGCTCCCGTCCGAAGGGCGCCAAGGGCAACATGCCGTCCCTCTAGCGGGCCCAGCTCCTCCAGGCGCAGAAGAACCTCGAAATCGAAGGTAACCCTATGCCCCGCTTTACGATTTTTGAAGATTATCCAGATGAGTGCTTGAGGGGTATCTTAGCGGATAGTGGCGTCACGATGGCTGATGAGGGGGAAGCGCAAGAGGTGCTATCTCTCATTCGTGCGAAGGAAATCACGCAGGCTGCGCTTGCTAAGGCAGCGCAGGCCCGCGCTGCGCCGGTAGCAAAGGAAGCAGGGGCTCCTCTGGTGCCAGGTGTGCGGCCCGAACAGGAGGACCAAGTAGCAGGGGCTGCACCGTCCTCCCCCAACCGTCGTCCTGCCAAGACACGGCGCGTGGCCAAAGCGGTTACCGCTCGCGGTATCCGTCTACGAAACCGCATCATCTAATGCGTTTCATCTTCTGGAATATCCGAGGCTTCGGCCATGCTGGGAGGCGGACCCAGTTACGAGAGTTCATTAGGAACGAGGAATTCGACGTGGTCGGATTGCAAGAGACTATCAAGGCCGATTTCAACCACCGGGACTTGCTTGCGGTTGACCCGTTGGAGCGTTTCGTCTGGCACTGGGTGCCTGCGGTAGGACACTCCGGGGGTTTGCTGCTAGGAGTTAACCTAGTCTGCCTTGAAGTGGTGGCTTGGGATGCCGGCCGCTTCTTCCTGTCGGCCCACGTGCGGCACCGCGCCACTCTTCAGGAGTGGGTGGTGATTGCCGTGTATGGCCCGGCCAATCACTCGCTCTCGCTGGAGTTCTTGGAAGAGCTTCAGACAAATGTGAGGGCTGTTGGCGTGAGCAACCTTCCTCTGTTGGTGGGGGGTGATTTCAATTTGATCCGCTCGGGAGCGGACAAGAACAACGGTATTATTAACTGGTCAAGGGTGGCCATGTTTAATAATGCTATTGCTTCCATGGCCCTTAGGGAAGTGGCCCGCGTGGGGGCTCGATATACCTGGACTAACAAACAGCTTACGCCGGTGCGTTCGGTCTTGGATAGGGTTTTTATGTCCTCGGAGTGGGAGGTGCTGTTCCCCCTGTGCTCTCTACACGCAGAAACTAGGATCGGGTCGGACCACGTCCCCCTCATCCTTTCCTCGGGGGAGGAAAGGCTTAAACGTAGCCCGCGTTTCTTCTTCGAAACAGCATGGCTGGAGTCTCCGGATTTCGAGCAAACCTTCCTTTCGAAGTGGGCGAATTGCGTTGCTCGCATCGGGCGCGTACGCGGCCCCATGGAGTTCTGGATTGCCGCAGGGGCGGGTATGCGAGCGGCTCTCAAAGGGTGGGGAGCTAATCAGGGTTGGGCGGATAAGTGGTTAAGGGTGCGCCTGACTGAGGAGCTAGCCCAGCTAGACGCAGCGGCAGATCTGCACATCTTTTCCGCGCAGGACTGGGCCCAGCGCTACGTGCTTGAGGCCCAAGTCGAATCCCTCCTCAGGGCCGAGGAAGAGTACTGGCGTAGGCGCGGTGGAATAAAGTGGAAGCTCAAGGGCGACGCGAACACAAAATACTTCCACGCATACGCAAATGGCCGACGCCGTAAGTGCGCTATCCTTCGTCTTCAATCGGAGCAGGGGCTCCTACTGCGGCAACAGGATATCATCCGGCACATCTACGAGTTCTACATCCAACTCATGGGTTCCAGGGAGGAACCCAGGGCTCGCCTGAGGGAGGATGTGTGGGAACCTGCGTTGCGGGTCACGGACGAGGAAAACGAGAACCTGAGCTTAGCCTTCCTCCCGAAGGAGATTGACAAGGCGACGCTGGGTATGAAATCGGACACTGCGCCGGGGCCGGATGGGTGGCCGGTGGCGATGTTCAAGCGGTTTTGGCAAGTGCTCAAAAACCCCATTTTTGACGTGTGCAATGGTTTTATGCGCGGTACGGTAGACATTTCCCGCCTGAACTTTGGGGTTCTCTCTTTGATCCCCAAGGTCCCGGGTGCGGATCACATTAGACTTTTTCGACCTATTGCTTTAATTAACGTCCCGTTTAAAATTTGTGCTAAGGCTTGTTCTACTCGCATGTCCCCGATAGCCCACTGCATTATTAGTAGAACCCAGTCCGCGTTCATTCAGGGCCGAAACATCTTGGAGGGGCCGCTGGTCCTTCAAGAAATTATCCACTCCCTTAAGCGCGCTCGACAGCCAGCGATTATCCTCAAACTCGATTTTGAGAAGGCGTACGACCGCGTGAACTGGGAGTTCCTCCGACAGGTACTCCTGGACCGAGGTTTCTCATCGGTTTGGGTTCACCGCATGATGCAGTTGGTCTCGGGAGGCCAAACGGCGATCGCGGTGAACGGAGAAGTAGGGAACTTCTTCCGCAACAAGCGCGGGCTGCGTCAAGGGGACCCAGCGTCGCCGTTGCTTTTTAACTTCGTGGCGGACGCTTTAGGCGCCATGCTAGATAGGGCTCGTCTAGCCAGCCACATTAGGGGTGTCGTGGACAACCTAATCCCGGGAGGAGTGTCTCACTTGCAATACGCGGATGACACCCTTCTTCTTTTCGAGCCCGACACACATAGTATCGCTTCGGTCAAAGCCATACTGTTGTGCTTCGAACTCATGTCGGGACTAAAAATTAACTTCCACAAAAGTGAGGTGGTGTCCATAGGGATGGATGCGACAAAAAGTCAACGGGTCGCCAACCTGCTTAACTGCAAACTAGGCAAGTTCCCGTTTACTTACCTCGGGCTCCCAATAGCGGCAAAGAAGTGTACAATCGCTGACTGGGAGCCCCTCTCCTCCAAGGTGGTGAATAGGGTTTGCCCGTGGAGGGGCCGTTTTATGTCTTCAGGGGCAAGACTAATCCTTACCAACACCAGCCTCTCATCTTTGCCCATGTTTGCCATGGGTCTGTTCTTGCTGGCAGACGGGGTACACTCTAAGTTTGACACACCGCGGTCCCGTTTCTTTTGGGAAGGAGCGGGACCGAAACGAAAATACCACATGGTTAAATGGCAAGCCGTGTGTCGTCCCAAAACCCAGGGGGGTCTCGGGATCATCAACTCCAAGTTGATGAACATCGCACTAATGTGCAAGTGGATCTGGAAAATGACTCAGGGGGAGACTGGCCTCTGGATCGACCTCCTCCGGGCAAAATATTTCCCGCAAGGAGATTTTTTTGACGCGGCTCCCAGTGGGTCTCCTTTCTGGAATTCCATTCAATCCCTTAAACCCCTCTTTGCCAGGGGCGCAAAGTTTGCGGTTAACAACGGACGCTCTACGCGTCTCTGGCTTGATCACTGGATTAGCCAGCGCCCATTATGGGCGGAGTTTCGACAACTATACTCCTTAGCGGTCGAACCCGAACAACGGGTTGCCTCGGCTCTTAACACCTCCCCCCCTGTATTAACTTCAGACGTGAGCTAATCGGGCCGGAGTTGGCAGACTGGGACCGCCTTCTGACGCTACTTGCGGACGCCCGACTGTCGGAATCCGCGAACCTGATCTCGTGGAGACTTGCGAGCTCCGGCAAATTCTCTGTCAAATCCATGTACAGAGAGCTATGCCACGGTCAGATCCCGGCGGCGGCCACGGGGCTTTGGAAGGCAAAGATCCCGCTCAAAATTAAGGTCTTCCTTTGGCAACTTTGTCAAGATCGCCTTCCTACCTCTATTAACCTCGCTAAACGCAACGGCCCCGCCTCCGGCCCCTGTGCGCTATGTGGGGTCCCGGAAGACGCTGACCACACCTTCTTCCTTTGCTCCCTGGCTCGTTTCGCTTGGAGCGCGGTCCGGGAGGCCGCGGGAGTGGATTGGGATCCACGCTCCCGACCTGAGCTCGTATCTTCCTTATCTGGGTTTCAAGGCGCGTCTCGTAGGATCATGTGGACTTGTGCGGCGGCTATGCTATGTGCTATTTGGAATACCCGTAACAAGTATACTATTGAGGGGGTGTTTCCCTCGCATCCCGCTGACGTTATCTTCAAATGCATCGTTTTCTTGCAGCAATGGGCATCGCTGGGAAGACAACAGGACTCTGATCTCCACCGCCAAGCTATCTGTCGTCTCCACGCCGTCTACTCTGAGGCTCGAGCTCCGTCGCCTGCTCAACTGGGTGCCGCATAGGGATGGGCAACCCCCCTTTTTGGTCTTAGTACCTTCCGAGCCTGCGTGCTCGTTGCTTTTGGGCCGTTCTCCGCCTTGTAACGCAACTGTGCGCTCATTTAGCGGCCTATCCTCTTATCAGTCGTGTTAGCTTATGTTGTTTCGGTCGGTGGTTGTGCTACTCTGCCTAAGTTTGGGGGCTTTATTAATTTAAAGCCGGACGTCTCTGACGTCTATGTTCTAAAAAAAAATATTTTTCGGGGGCAATGTTCATGAGTTATAAAGAGAACCACCATGTGAATTTCCTCAATTTAGGTAGATCGAATATCCATAAAATTTACTTATTTGAATTTCATTTGGTTGGCTAATTTAATAAAATTCAAGTGAGGGATTTCTAAAAAACCTCAATTCAAATCAAAGTATGATGACATGACCAGCAAAGATAACATGAAACAAACATTATAGTTTAGTAGATGTAATAATGACACAACAGAAGCCTAAGATGCCCAAACATATTGCACTTGAAAAAAGTAAAGTATTAGGGATAAGAAAACTTCAAAGGGAAATGCTTGGTTGACTCGAACCTTATACACATTGTTCCGAAAACCGCAAGAAGCCAAGCCGCAGTTGCCATCATTGAGAAGCAGTGCACTGACGGGCCGTCACACAAAGTTATGTATGTTTTTTTTATGTATTGCACTTTTTACTAACTATGTGATTTTCCTAAATTTTCAACAGCGATAATGGTGTCTTAGTAAATAAAATAGGCATGTTTAGCAGAACGCGACGATGTTAGTGGTGAAATGATAAACCGATCAGCTTTATGCACATGGTCATAATAGAAATACCTTTAAGTTCATGCTTTACGATTTTTTACCTCCGTTGCAACGCACGGGCCCTTTTGCTAGTTATTTTAATAAAGTGTTCTCAGAAATGAGCTATCATGTGTGAAGATTCATGACTTTCAAGCCAAATGATCAACCGTATGCCCACGTTCATGACATAGTTTGTTCAAATGATCTCATATTGTGCACAAGTGTGAATATTGGAATGGCAAACAATGTTTCCTAAGGAAGTTTTCATATTCTTTGGACAAAAAATTCATTTTCCATTTTTTGAGTGCCTAAATGAGTTTCTTTTGTGAAGGACCTACCATATATTTGTTGCAAAATTGTACCAAATCAATTTTCTAAAATACTAGGCGCTATTTAATGCACAATTGACCAAATGGTTGGGTGTCAAAAGATTTGATCCACCTCTCGTGAAAAAGACAAATTTCTGTTGATTCAGTAGGAAGCGGGTCAAATTTGAACTATAGCTGCCTTATAGTTTGCTATTTTTTTTTTCAAAAAATCCTTTTAGGTACATAAGTATCTATTTAATAAGAAAAACAACAACAAAAATCCCAAGATTAAACTAATAGCTAGAAACGGTCATTCTCGCCATTTTGACCACATTTTGAAACGGGCATAAAAAATTAAAAAAAATTAAAAAATAGGAAAACCTTCGCATTGTGTCATTATATGTGACCAAGTTACCAGGAAAAATAATAAACTTGTAATATGGTAATTATTTTAAAAAAGTGTTCTCATAAATGAGCTATCATGTGTGAAGATTTATGACTTTCAAGCCAAATGATCAACCTTATGGCCACATTCATGGCATAGTTTGTTCAAATGATCCCAAATTGTGCACAAGGATGCATATTGGAATGTCAAACAATGTTTCCTAAGGGAGTTTTCATTTTATTTGGACGAAAAATCAATTTTCCATTTTTGAGTGTCCAAAATGAGTTTTTTTGTGTGAAGGACCTACCATATATTTGTTGCAAAATAGGACCAAATCAATTTTATAAAATACTAGGCCATATTTAATGCATAATTGAAAAAATGGTTGGGTGTCAAAAGTTTTTATCCACCTCTCGTGAAAAAGACAAATTTTCGCCCATTCAGTAGGAAACGTGTCAAATTTGAACTGCAGCTGCCTTATAGTTTGCTCTTTATTTTTTCCAAAAATCATTTATAGTTACATAAGTATCTATTTAATCATAAATACATGGTTTGGTGGTGATAAGTAGCTGCCTTATAGTTTGCTCTTTATTTTTTTTCCAAAAATCATTTATAGTTACATAAGTATCTATTTAATCATAAAGCGCGTAGACTCGCATGCCCGCCGCATGGTCACCGCGTGACCGTGGCATTGCCATGCGTTCTGGGCAGCCTAGGCATGTCTAGTAGGTTGGGCACTCCCTAGGTAGATGCTAGGAAGAAAATAACAACAGAAGAATCTCACGAGGAGACCGAACTATGCTCAAACATGAATTAGCAGCCAAGTGTTTGATAAGCGGTACGAGAAATTAACAAGGCCAATGGGCCTGAGTTTTGGCTGAGGATGATCATCTACTAGGGAGACTGTCTTGGCAAATTTTCAGCTCAAATGGAGGAGTTTGGATGGCACTTGCTTTGCAAAGTACCACATCGGGCAGAAATATGGTGTCGAATCTGGGCTCAAATGGATAAGTGGATTGAGCTGAAATTTTGTGGAGTATGGTAATTTGGGCATATTAAAGCGCTATAAAAAATTATACCATTTGGATAATTCTAGCTTGTACTTCCTTCACAAAGCTTCTCTCTAGATAGAAACTTTAGAAATTTACTAAGGAAGATTTAATAGGAAAATGGAGCTGAATATTGGAATGTGGCAATGATTTTTATATGTAAGATTGGCACAAAAAGTTTCAGGACAATAGGAGGTGTCTAGATAGCACTTCCTTTGCAATATGCCAATTTGGACAGAAAATAGAAATTGAAGTTGGGCTTACATAGATGATTGGATTATGCTGAAATTTGGTGTAGGGGGTTTCTACGGTCATGGTAATGTCCTGGCAAATTTTCAGCAATTATAAAGCAATATAAAATGTAGTTGCTTCACAAACTAAAAATATTACCAGGAACAAAGATTCGATGGTGAGCTCACATGTATTGTTAGATAGAGCTAAGCTTTTGTGTAGAGCTATGACTTTGGCATATAGAATATGTGGCAAAAATTAGACTCATTACGATATTCCTATCTTGTACTTCCTTCACAATGCTTTTAGGTGGACAAAAACTTTGGAAATTTGCTGAGGAAGATTTACTAGGCAAATGGAGTTAAATTTTGTCATGCGGCAATGATTTGGATAGGAAAGAGTGCCCAAACATTTTGAGGGCAATTAAGAATATATAAATAGTACTTCCTTCACAGAGTGATGTTTTGAACAGAATAGGAAAATGAATATTGTTGAATTATTTTTGAACTAGGCAAGGAAGTATTTTTACATATTTGATGAAGATTTGACCCAAAGAATTTATGAGATTTTTTGGGAATTTTGGGAATGACAGAAATATAGGTTGCTTCACAACCTAGGGCAAAAATTGACACATGTACATGACACATAGGCAAAACTGATGAGGTGGCGCCTAGTCATAGCAATACACCACAACTTACAAGGTTATGACCATCTATATTGGTTATGATCAGCTAGAAATAAGGCAATGGATCAGTGATGTCTGCTTTATGACCATTTCGTGTAAGGAAATTACGACCTTTATGGCCAAAATGGTCGATATAGTTGAGGGTTTGGAGCCCCCCAAGCAGCTTTTGACCAATTGGTCTCAAATGGTCGTAGATCTATGACTAATTCTTCCAGGGTCACTGACAGAAGGTCACTAGTTGGCATATTTCTTGTAGTGAGGGGAGGCCTTATTTGCAAATGTGGAGAGGGGTGTGGGTATCTTTTTGCAAAATTGCCATAGCTTCCTCCTATCCGTCAGATATAAATCAGACGGCCTATATTGCAGGATGGCAGGCACACCATCATCACCAACTCTATTTTTTTTATCTCTACTCTTATAAAAAGCATAGTCGGTAATAATGTTGTGCCTGCCATCCTTCAATATAGGTTGTCCGATCTATATCTAACGAATAGTAGGAAACTATGGCAATTTACCCGCACTCCTCTCCACATTTGCAGATAAGGCCTTCCCTCGTTCATCCTTTTCTCCCACAAGATCTTGATGTTCCGTGCAACGCATGGGCATCTTGCTAGTAAGAATAGAAATTAGAGATATACCACTTCTCGAATCTTGAAACCAGCAACATTCCTCCCTTATCTCATCAAATCCGCCAAAGGAATATATTTTGAGTGAAACATAAGATATTCTTAGTGATACACGTATTTCAAAACTAGACTCTTTTTTCTACCAAATCGGTGAATATGTGTTAATCTACTTTGATCATGTGGCAACGCATTGGCACATTGCTAGTAGTTATTACTATTGTATAATTTTCTGGACACCAGACAAACGGTGGAGTACATATACGAAGAGAAGAGGCGCACGCACGCAGTTGGTCTCTCGCTCTCTCGCACACATGAGATTTACGTAAAGGCGCGGTTAACAAATAAACCCTAAAACCATAGGTGCATGATTTCTGCATGCACGAGTACCGGGTACGTGGTGGAGCGCGCCTTTGTAGGAATAGTCAGCTCGCGTGATAATTTGATCCGTAGGAGTTGATGGTCGGGACCACAGGTGAACGACCTGGAGGCGGTGGCTTGCTAGTTTCCACAGATCGAGTAGCCATGTTTAAAATATCATTTTTTTAGTGGGGTAAGAGTTCCGATTTTCAAGGGCGCATTATAAGTACTTAAGTAGTTTTTAGAACGATTGCTATGGAGCGAAAATGGAATTCATAACTACTACCTCCTCCACGTATGGTTGTATGGGTTTATATTTTGAGATGTTGAACCTGGTAGTTCTAGGGCAAATACTATGGTTTAGATGTTCATTTTTAGTAATGAAAATCGGAAGGGGGAAACCCTTCTTTGATAAAAAAAAGAACTGCTACCTCCGTCCTGGTTTACTAGTCCCCATCGTATTTTGGGTCAAAGTTAGTCCATGAATTTTACTTGTAAAGTGTGAATGGATAACAAGATTTTGTTATACCCAAACAGAAAAGGACTGGAGGGAGTGATTGCTCTGACACGGATGCAACCTCTAATAGCACAGGAATTGAACCGGTGTGCCGGCCAAGGGGCCCCACTAGCTACAGGCCCGGCTGAGCACGCCTCCTCGCTGCACGCAACCGGCTTCAGACTGTCCCGCTTGCCTCCATTGAATCCGCGCGTGTGCCCGCAACACGTCCTTCCGCGAGCCGGATAGCATTTTAGAACACAAAAAATGATGAAAATATAATTAATTACGCATGGTCTTGACTTGTTGTGCTCGCACTGGTAGCAGGAACTAGAGGTTTTTCTTTATTTATAACTCTGCTCACATTTTTTGGCTTTGAAGTGAATCATGGTTGTGGACATTATCTATGAATGTGCAGATATCTGTGAACATGAGTTTGATGTGGAAGTTGAACTTGGAATGTTGGGCTTGAGCGTGAACTATACCATGTCCAATGCTTCGTCTGTTATTATTTGGAAAGTAATTGTTGTTATTACATGACCCTAAAAAAATTATTTTGTGCCACATCAGTAGATGCATGGACATCACAACAGGCATGCTGACTAGAACATTTGAACCTAGCTATTATGAAGGAAAATTTGTATTGACAATAGTTTTATATAGAAGGAGAGGCCTAGCCTGCTCTGCCTCTGCTAGCTTCTTTCTGGCTTTTTCCATCTCTTCTTTGGCTTGGGTGAAGAGAGCATCTGATTGCTATTTTCGCTTCTTTAGGAACTCAGCTACATTCTCAAGGGCTGCTGCACGCTTTCTTTCAGCCTTTACTAGAGCCACGAGGACACGAACAGTTGACGACTCCACCTGGCTTGTGTGTAATCTAGCATCATCTGGGAATTTGCACCTTGTGTCTAATCCAACATCATTAGGGAACTGGAACCTTGTGTGTAATCCAGCCTCATTTTGGAAACATGATCTCGAGGTTAAACATACTTCCCTCCTCACAGGAACTGCATCCTGACATGAAGTTCCTTCTTTTTTAGATCAATACTCAGAGCAACCCAGATCCATTTAGTAGAAGCCAGATAAATAGGACTCAGAGAAGTGAATTCAAAAGGAAAAATATAAAAACAGACTACAAGGTGAGAACACCCACTTCCTAGATCAAGCTAAAAGCGAAAGTACTAGGACGATTATGACTCTTCTTATTACACATGAAGAACACGAGGCTAAGAGAAACATAAACTACAACATATACACATCGAAGAACACGAGGCTAAACGAAAGTAATTGAAAGGGTGTTACTTACCAAAGCTCGTTTACAGGTTCGGTGCAGCTCCTCTTTAACTTGCCACGCTCCTTGAAGATGGCTGTCCCGTGTTTGTGTTGGGGAACATAGTAATTTCAAAATTTCCTACGCACACGCAAGATCATGGTGATGCATAGCAACGAGGGGAGAGTATGATCTACGTACCCTTGTAGATCGCAACGGAAGCGTTTACACAACGTAGAGGAAGTAGTCGTACGTCTTCTTCCCGATCCGACCGATCCAAGCATCGTTACTCAGGCACCTCCGAGTTCTTAGCACACGTACAACTCGATGACGATCCCCGGGCTCCGATCCAGCAAAGCTTCGGGGAGGAGTTCCGTCAGCACGACGGCGTGGTGACGATCTTGATGTATTACCGACGCAGGGCTTCGTCTAAGCACTACAACGATATGATCGAGGTGGAATATAGTGGCAGGGGGCACCGCACATGGCTAAGGAACGATCTCAATGATCAACTTGTGTGTCTAGAGGTGCCCCCTGCCCCTGTATATAAAGGAGCAAGGGGGGAGAGGTGCGGCCAGCCTTGGGGTGCGCCAGGCGGAGTCCTACTCCTACCGGGAGTAGGACTCCCCCCCAATCCTAGTTGGAATAGGAATCCTCAAGTGGGGAGAGAGAGAAGGGGAGCCGGCCACCTCTCCTAGTCCTAATAGGACTAGGGGAGGGGGGGGGGGAGGCGCGCAGCCACCTTGGGCTGCCCCTTTCACCTTTCCACTAAAGCCCACTAAGGCCCATATGGTTCCCGGGGGGTTCCGGTAACCTCCCGGTACTCCGGTAAAATCCCGATTTCACCCGGAACACTTCCGATGTCCAAACATAGGCTTCCAATATATCAATCTTTATGTCTCGACCATTTCGAGACTCCTCGTCATGTCCGTGATCATATCCGGGACTCCGAACAACCTTCAGTACATCAAAATGCATAAACTCATAATAACTGTCATCGTAACGTTAAGCGTGCGGACCCTACGGTTCGAGAACAATGTAGACATGACTGAGATACATCTCCGGTCAATAACCAATAGCGGGACCTGGATGCCCATATTGGCTCCTACATATTCTACGAAGATCTTTATCGGTCAGACCGCATAACAACATACGTTGTTCCCTTTGTCATCGGTATGTTACTTGCCCGAGATTCGATCGTCGGTATCCAATACCTAGTTCAATCTCGTTACCGGCAAGTCTCTTTACTCGTTCCCTAATACATCATCCCGCAACTAACTCATTAGTTGCAATGCTTGCAAGGCTTAAGTGATGTGCATTACCGAGAGGGCCCAGAGATACCTCTCCGACAATCGGAGTGACAAATCCTAATCTCGAAATACGCCAACCCAACATCTACCTTTGGAGACACCTGTAATGCTCCTTTATAATCACCCAGTTACGTTGTGATGTTTGGTAGCACCCAAAGTGTTCCTCCGGCAAACGGGAGTTGCATAATCTCATAGTCATAGGAACATGTATAAGTCATGAAGAAAGAAATAGCAACACACTAAACGATCGGGTGCTAAGCTAATGGAATGGGTCATGTCAATCAGATCATTCAACTAATGATGTGACCTCGTTAATCAAATAACAACACTTTGTTCATGGTTAGGAAACATAACCATCTTTGATTAACGAGCTAGTCAAGTAGAGGCATACTAGTGACACTCTGTTTGTCTATGTATTCACACATGTATTATGTTTCCGATTAATACAATTCTAGCATGAATAATAAACATTTATCATGAAATAAGGAAATAAATAATAACTTTATTATTGCCTCTAGGGCATATTTCCTTCAGTCTCCCACTTGCACTAGAGTCAATAATCTAGATCACATCACCATGTGATTAACATCGATAGTTCACATCATCATGTGATTAACACCCATAGTTCACATCGCTATGTGACCAAAACCCAAAGGGTTTACTAGATTCAGTAATCTAGTTCACATCGCTATGTGATTAACACCCAAGGAGTACTAAGGTGTGATCATGTTTTGCTTGTGAGAGAATCTTAGTCAACGGGTCTGCCACATTCAGATCCGCATGTATTTTGCAAATTTCTATGTCAACAATGCTCTGCATGGAGCTACTCTAGCTAATTGCTCCCACTTTCAATACGTATCTAGACCGAGACTTAGAGTCATCTAGATTAGTGTCAAACTTGCATCGGCGTAACCCTTTACGACGAACCCTTTTTTTCACTTCCATAATCGAGAAACATATCCTTATTCCACTAAGGACAATTTTGACCGCTGTCCAGTGATCTACTCCTAGATCAATATTGTATTCCCTTGCCAAACTCAGTGGTAGGGCATACAATAGATCTGGTATACAGCATGGCATACTTTATAGAACCTATGACTGAGGCATAGGGAATGACTTTCATTCTCTTTCTATTTTCTGCCGTGGTCTGGCTTTGAGTCTTACTCAACTTCACACCTTGTAACACAGGCAAGAACTCTTTCTTTGACTTTTCCATTTTGAACTACTTCAAAATCTTGTCAAGGTATGTACTCATTGAAAAAATTTATCAAGCGTCTTGATCTATCTCTATAGATCTTGAAGCTCAATATGTAAGCAGCTTCACCGAAGTCTTTCTTTGAAAAACTCCTTTCAAACACTCCTTTTATGCTTTACAGAATAATTCTACATTATTTCTGATCAACAATATGTCATTCACATATACTTATCAGAAATGCTGTAGTGCTCCCACTCACTTTCTCGTAAATACAGGCTTCACCGCAAGTCTGTATAAAACTATATGCTTTGATCAACTCATCAAAGCGTATATTCCAACTCCGAGATGCTTGCACCAGTCCACAGATGGATCGCTGGAGTTTGCACATTTTGTTAGCACCTTTCGGATTGACAAAACCTTCTGGTTGCATCGTATACAACTCTTCTTTAGTAAATCCATTAAGGAATGCAGTTTTGTTTATCCATTTGCCAGATTTCATAAAACGCGGCAATTGTTAACATGATTCGGACAGACTTAAGCATAGATACGAGTGAGAAACTCTCATCATAGTCAACACCTTGAACTTGTCGAAAACCTTTTGCGACAATTCTAGCTTTGTAGATAGTAACACTACTATCAGCGTCCGTCTTCCTCTTGAAGATCCATTTATTCTCAATTGCTTGCCGATCGGGCAAGTCAACCAAAGTCCATACTTTGTTCTCATACATGGATCCCATCTCAGATTTCATGGCTTCAAGCCACTTTGCGGAATCTGGGCTCACCATCGCTTCTTCATAGTTCATAGGTTCATCATGATCTAGTAGCATGACTTCCAGAACAGGATTACCGTACCACTCTGGTGCGGATCTTACTCTGGTTGATCTACGAGGTTCAGTAGTATTTTGATCTGAAGTTTCATGATCATTATCATTAGCTTCCTCACTAACTGGTGTAGGTGTCACTGAAACAGTTTTCTGTGATGTACTACTTTCCAGTAAGGGAGCAGGTACAGTTACCTCGTCAAGTTCTACTTTCCTCCCACTCACTTCTTTCGAGAGAAACTCCTTCTCTAGAAAAACTCCGAATTTAGAACCAAAAGTCTTGCCTTTGGATTTGTGATAGAAGGTGTACCCAACAGTCTCCTTTGGGTATCCTATGAAGACATATTTCTCCGATTTGGGTTCGAGCTTACCATGTTGAAACTTTTTCACATAAGCATCGCAGTCCCAAACTTTAAGAAACGACAGCTTAGGTTTCTTGCCAAACCATAGTTCATATGGTGTCGTCTCAACGGATTTAGATGGTGCCCTATTTAACGTGAATGCAGCTGTCTCTAATGCATAACTCCAAAACGATAGTGGTAGATTGGTAAGAGACATCATAGATCGCACTATATCCAATAAAGTACGGTTATGACGTTCGGACACACCATTATGCTGTGGTGTTCCATGTGGCATGAGTTTGTGAAACTATTCCACATTGTTTTAATTGAAGACCAAACTCGTAACTCAAATATTTTACCTCTGCGATCATATCGTAGAAACTTCTATTTTCTTGTCACGATGATTTTCCACTTCACTCTGAAACTCTTTGAACTGTTCAAATGTTTCAGACTTATGTTTCATCAAGTAGATATCCCCATATCTGCTCAAATCATCTGTGAAGGTCAGAAAATAATGATACCTGCTGCAAGCCTTAATATTCATCGGACCACATACATCAGTATGTATGATCTCCAACAAATCTGTTGCTTGCTTCGTTGTTCCGGAGAACGGCGTTTTAGTCATCTTGCCCAAAAGGCATGGTTCGCAAGCATCAAGTGATTCATAATCAAGTGATTCCAAAATCCCATCAGCATGGAGTTTCTTCATGCGCTTTACACCAATATGACCTAAACGACAGTGCTACAAATAAGTTGCACTATCATTATTAACTTTGCATCTTTTGGTTTCAATATTATGATTATGTGTATCACTACGATCGAGATCCAACGAACTATTTTCATTGGGTGTGTAACCATATAAGGTTTTATTCATGTAAACAGAACAACAATTTATTCTCTTACTTAAATGAATAACCGTATTACAATAAACATGATCAAATCATATTCATGCTCAACGCAAACACCAAATAACACTTATTCAGGTTCAACACTAATCCCGAAAGTATAGGGAGTGTGCGATGATGATCATATCAATCTTGGAACCACTTCCAACACACATCGTCACTTCACCCTTAACTAGTCTCTATTTATTCTGCAACTCCCGTTTCGAGTTACTAATCTTAGCAACTGAACTAGTATCAAATACTGAGGGGTTGCTATAAACACTAGTAAAGTACACATCAATAACATGTATATCAAATATACTTATGTTCACTTTGCCATCCTTCTTATCTGCCAATCACTTGGGGTAGTTCCGCTTCCAGTGACCAGTCCCTTTGCAGTAGAAACACTTAGTCTCAGGCTTAGGACCAGACTTGGGCTTCTTCACTTGAGCAGCAACTTTCTTGCTGTTCTTCTTGAAGTTCCCCTTCTTCCCTTTGCCCTTTTCTTGAAACTAGTGGTCTTGTCTACCATCAACACTTGATGTTTTTCTCGATTTCTACCTTCGTCAATTTCCGCATTACGAAGAGCTTGGGAATCATTTCCGTTATCCCTTGCATATCGTAGTTCATCACGAAGTTCTACTAAGTTGGTGATGGTGACTAGAGAATTCTGTCAATCACTATCTTATCTGGAAGATTAACTCCCACTTGATTCAAGCGATTGTAGTACTCAGACAATCTGGGCACATGCTCACTAGTTGAGCGATTCTCCTCCATCTTTTAGCTATAGAACTTGTTGGAGACTTCATATCTCTCAACTCGGGTATTTGCTTGAAATATTAACTTCAACTCCTGGAACATCTCGTATGCTCCATGACGTTCAAAACATCTTTGATGGCCCGATTCTAAGCCATTAAGCATGGTGCACTAAACTATCAAGTAGTCATCATATTGAGCTAGCCAAACGTTCATAACGTCTGCATCTGCTCCTGCAATAGGTCCGTCACCTAGCGGTGCATCAAGGACATAATTCTTCTGTGCAGCAATGAGGATAAACCTCAGATCACGGATCCAATCCGCATCTTTGCTACTAACATCTTTTAACACAATTTTCTCTAGGAACATATTAAAACAAACACAGGGAAGCAACAACGCGAGCTATTGATCTACAACATAATTTGCAAAATACTACCAGGACTAAGTTCATGATAAATTGAAGTTCAATTAATCATATTACTTAAGAACTCCCACTTAGATAGATATCCCTCTAATCCTCTAAGTGATCACGTGATCCAAATCAACTAAACCATGACCGATCATCATGTGAGATGGAGTAGTTTTCAATGGTGAACATCGTTATGTTGATCATATCTACTATATGATTCACGCTCGACCTTTCGGTCTCCGTGTTCCGAGGCCATATCTGTATATGCTAGGCTCGTCAAGTTTAACCTGAGTATTCCGCGTGTGCAAAACTGGCTTGCACCCGTTGTAGATGGACGTAGAGCTTATCACACCCGATCATCACGTGGTGTCTGGGCACGACGAACATTGGCAACGGTGCATACTCAGGGAGAACACTTCTTGATAATTAGTGAGAGATCATCTTAAAATGCTACCGTCAAACTAAGCAAAATAAGATGTATAAAAGACAAACAACACATGCAATCAAAATATGTGACATGATATGGCCATCATCATCTTGTGCCTTTGATCTCCATCTCCAAAGCATCATCATGATTTCCATCGTCATCGGCATGACACCATGATCTCCATCATCTTGATCTATATCAATATGTCGTCACATGGTCGTCTCGCCAACTATTGCTCTTGCAACTATTGCTATCGCACAGCGATAAAGTAAAGCAATTATTTGGCGCTTGCATCTTATGCAATAAAGAGACAACCATAAGGCTTTTGCCAGTTGCCAATAACTTCAACAAAACATGATCATCTCATACAACAACTTATATCTCATCACGTTTTGACCATATCACATCACAACATGCCCTGCAAAAACAAGTTAGACGTCCTCTACTTTGTTGTTGCAAGTTTTACGTGGCTGCTACGGGCTTAAGCAAGAACCAATCTTACCTACGCATCAAAACCACAACGATAGTTTGTCAAATAGACTCCATTTTAACCTTCGCAAGGACCGGGCGTAGCCACACTCGGTTCAACTAAAAATTGGAGAAACTGTCACCCGCTAGCCACCTTTGTGCAAAGCACGTCGGGAGAACCGGTCTTGCGTAAGCGTACACATAATGTCGGTCCGGGCCGCTTCATCCAACAATACCGCCGAACCAAAGTATGACATGCTGGTAGGCAGTATGACTTATATCACCCACAACTCACTTGTGTTCTACTCGTGCAAATAACATCAAACCATAAAAACCTAGGCTCGGATGCCACTGTTGGGGAACGTAGTAATTTCAAAATTTCCTACGCACACGCAAGATCATGGTGATGCATAGCAACGAGGGGAGAGTATGATCTACGTACCCTTGTAGATCGCAACAGAAGCGTTGACACAACGTAGAGGAAGTAGTCGTACGTCTTCTTCCCGATCCGACCGATCCAAGCACCGTTACTCCGGCACCTCCGAGTTCTTAGCACACGTACAACTCGATGACGATCCCCGGGCTCCGATCCAGCAAAGCTTCGGGAAGGAGTTCCGTCAGCACGACGGCGTGGTGATGATCTTGATGTATTACCGACGCAGGGCTTCGTCTAAGCACTACAACGATATGATCGAGGTGGAATATAGTGGCAGGGGCACCGCACACGGCTAAGGAACGATCTCAATGATCAACTTGTGTGTCTAGAGGTGCCCCCTGCCCCTGTATATAAAGGAGCAAGGGGGAGAGGTGCGGCCAGCCTTGGGGCGCGCCAGGAGGAGTCCTACTCCTACCGGGAGTAGGACTCCCCCCCCAATCCTAGTTGGAATAGGAATCCTCAAGTGGGGAGAGAGAGAAGGGGGGCCGGCCACCTCTCCTAGTCCTAATAGGACTAGGGGAGGGGGGAGGCATGCAGCCACCTTGGGCTGCCCCTTTCACCTTTCCACTAAAGCCCACTAAGGCCCATATGGTTCCCAGGGGGTTCCGGTAACCTACCGGTACTCCGGTAAAATCCCGATTTCACCCGGAACACTTCCGATGTCCAAACATAGGCTTCCAATATATCAATCTTTATGTCTCGACCATTTCGAGACTCCTCGTCATGTCCGTGATCATATCCGGGACTCCGAACAACCTTCGGTACATCAAAATGCATAAACTCATAATAACTGTCATCGTAACGTTAAGCGTGCGGACCCTACGGTTCGAGAACAATGTAGACATGACTGAGATACATCTCCGGTCAATAACCAATAGCGGGACCTGGATGCCCATATTGGCTCCTACATATTCTACGAAGATCTTTATCGGTCAGACCGCATAACAACATATGTTGTTCCCTTTGTCATCGGTATGTTACTTGCCCGAGATTCGATCATCGGTATCCAATACCTAGTTCAATCTCGTTACTGGCAAGTCTCTTTACTCGTTCCGTAATACATCATCCCGCAACTAACTCATTAGTTGCAATGCTTGCAAGGCTTAAGTGATGTGCATTACCGAGAGGGCCCAGAGATACCTCTCCGACAATCGGAGTGACAAATCCTAATCTCGAAATACACCAACCCAACATCTACCTTTGGAGACACCTGTAATGCTCCTTTATAATCACCCAGTTACGTTGTGACGTTTGGTAGCACCCAAAGTGTTCCTCCGGCAAACGGGAGTTGCATAATCTCATAGTCATAGGAACATGTATAAGTCATGAAGAAAGCAATAGCAACACACTAAACGATCGGGTGCTAAGCTAATGGAATGGGTCATGTCAATCAGATCATTCAACTAATGATGTGACCTCGTTAATCAAATAACAACACTTTGTTCATGGTTAGGAAACATAACCATCTTTGATTAACGAGCTAGTCAAGTAGAGGCATACTAGTGACACTCTGTTTGTCTATATATTCACACATGTATTATGTTTCCGATTAATACAATTCTAGCATGAATAATAAACATTTATCACGAAATAAGGAAATAAATAATAACTTTATTATTGCCTCTAGGGCATATTTCCTTCAGTTTGGTCTTCATTGCTCCTCTACATGTTCGCACTCGTGGTTTTAAAATCTCAACATGGCAAGAAAAATATACTAGTAATACTCATGCATCTTGTGGGAAACATTAAATCACTCGTCTGCCATGTTAGAGCATCTCCAACAGAAGCGCAACGCGCGGCGCTTTACAAAAGCATTTACAGTGCTGAGATCGAGAAGTAGAGATAGAGAGTAGAGACTAGAGAGTAGAGACATGATAACCCACAAGTATAGGGGATCAACTGTAGCCTCTTTCGATAAGTAAGAGTGTCGAACCCAATGAGGAGCTAAATGTAGAACAAATATTCCCTCAAGTTCTATCGACCACCGATACAACTCTATGCACGCTTAACGTTTGCTTTACCTAGAACAAGTATGAAACTAGAAGTATTTTGTAGGTGTTTTTGGATAGGTTTGCAAGAATATAAAGAGCATGTAAATAAAATCTAGGGGCTGTTTAGATAAAGAAGCAATAAAGTTAGTATAGCGAGTGTGGAAAAGTGGTGGTAGGAGTTGCGAAATTGTCCCTAAGCAATTGACTACTTTACTAGACCGATAGCAAGTTTCGTGTGGGAGAGGCCACTGCTAGCATGTCATCCCTGACTTGGAATTCTATGCACTTATGATTGGAACTATTAGGAAGCATCTGCAACTACTAACGTTCATTAAGGTAAAACCCAACCATAGCATTAAGATATATTGGTCCCCCTTCAATCCCATATGCATCAATTTATATGCTAGGTTGAAGTTTCTGTCACTCTTGCCCTCCAATACATAGTCCTATCAACATACAACTAAACCTATGGTGTGATCCACACACGCGCTCATATGATGGGCACCAAAGGACAACAACATAACCACAAGAAAATTAAATCAATCATATCAGTTCATCAACCACTGATAGGACAACAAAAATCTACGCAGACATCATAGGATGGCAACACATTATTGGATTATAATATGAAGCATAAAGCACCATGTTCAAGTAGAGGGTACAACGATTTGCGGGAGAGTGGAACGCTGTAGATTGAGGGGGGGAAGGTGATGGAGATGTTGGTGAAGATGGCGGAGGTGTTGGTGTAGATTGCGGTGATGATGATGTCCCCCGGCGGCGTTCCGGTGCCACCGGGGGCGAGGGGGAGAGAGCCCCCTCCTTCTTTTTATTCCTTGACCTTCTCCCTAGATGGGAGAAGGGTTTCCTCTCTGTCCCATGGCCTCCATGGCGGCGGAGGGGCGAGAGCCTCTCCGAGATTGGATCTGTCTCTTTGTCTCTCTGTTTCTGCGTTCTCAGATTCTACCCTTTCACCGTTTCTTATATTCCTGGAGATCCCTAACTCCGATTGGGCTGAAATTTTAACATGATCTCTATCCGGATATTAGCTTTCTTGCGGCAAAAGAAGGGCATCAACAACCTTACGGGGTGGCCACGAGGGCCCAGGGCGCGCCTGACCCCCTGGGGGGCGCCCCCTGCCTCGTGCCCCCCTCGGGCATCGCCTCGCGTTGATTCTTCTTCCAAAAAATCACATATATTCCAAAAAATCTCCATCAAATTTTATCCCGTTTGGACTCCATTTGATATGGATTTACTATGAAACAAAAAACATGCAACAAACAGGAATTGGCACTGGGCACTGGATCAATATGTTAGTCCCAAAAAATAGTATAAAAAGTTGCCAAAAGTATATGAAAGTTGTGTAATATTGGCATGGGACAATAAAAGTTATAGATACGACGGAGACGTATCAGCATCCCCAAGCTTAATTCCTGCTCGTCCTCGAGTAGGTAAATGATAAAAAGGATAATTTTTGGTGTGGAATGCTACCTAGCATAATCTTGATCATGTAATCTAATCATGGCATGAATATTAAGACATGAGTGATTCAAAGCAATAGTCTATCATTTGACATTAAGACAATAATACTTCAAGCATACTAACCAAGAAATTATGTCTTTTCAAAATAACATGGCCAAAGAAAGTTATCCCTACAAAATCATATAGTCTGGCTATGCTCCATCTTCACCACACAAAAAATTCAAATCATGCACAACCCCGATGACAAGCCAAGCAATTGTTTCATACTTTTGATGTTCTCAAACCTTTTCAACTTTCACGCAATACATGAGCGTGAGCCATGGATATAGCACTATAGGTGGAATAGAATATGATGGTGGAGGTTTTGTGGAGAAGACAAAAAGGGAGAAAGTCTCACATCGACGCGGCTAATCAACGGGCTATGGAGATGCCCATCAGTTGATGTCAATGTGAGGAGTAGGGATTGTCATGCAACGGATGCACTAAGAGCTATAAGTGTATGAAAGCTCAACCTGGAAACTAAGTGGGTGTGCATCCAACTTGCTTGCTCATTAAGACCTCGGGCATTTGAGGAAGCCCATCATCAGAATATACAAGCCAAGTTCTATAATGAAAATTTCCACTAGTATATGAAAGTGATAACTCAAGAGACTCTCTATATGAAGAACATGGTGCTATTCTGAAGCACAAGTGTGGTAAAGGATAGTAACATTGTCCCTTCTCTCTTTTCTCTCATTTTTTTTATTTTTTTCTCCTTTTTTTCTCTTTTTTGGTGGGCTTCTTTGGCCTCTTTTTTTGTGGGCTTCTTTGGCCTCTTTTATTTTTTTGTGGGCTTCTTTGGCCTCTTTTATTTTTATGTAAAGTCCGGAGACTCATCCCAACTTGTGAGGGAATCATAGCTTCCATCATCCTTTCCTCACATGGGACAATGCTCTAATAATGATGATCATCACACTTTTATTTACTTACAACTCAATATTACAACTCGATACTAGAACAAAATATGACTCTATATGAATGCCTCCGGCGGTGTACCGGGATGTGCAATGATCTAGTGTAGCAATGACATCAAAAACCAGACAAGCCATGAAAACATCATGCTAGCTATCTTACGATCATGCAAAGCAATATGACAATGAATGCTCAAGTCATGTATATGATGATGATGGAAGTTGCATGGCAATATATCTCGGAATGGCTATGGAAATGCCATGATATGTAGGTATGGTGGCTGTTTTGAGGAAGATATAAGGAGGCTTATGTGTGATAGAGCGTATCGTATCACAGGGTTTGGATGTACCGACAAAGTTTGCACCAACTCTCGAGGTGAGAAAGGGCAATGCACGGTACCGAAGAGGTTAGAAATGATGGAAGGGTGAGAGTGCGTATAATCCATGGACTCAACATTAGTCATAAAGAACTCACATACTTATTGCAAAAATCTATTAGTCATCGAAACAAAGTACTACACGCATGCTCCTAGGGGGATAGATTGGTAGGAAAAGACCATCGCTCGTCCCCGACCACCACTCATAAGGAAGACAATCAATAAATAAATCATGCTCCGACTTCATCACATAACAGTTGACCATACATGCATGCTACCGGAATCACAAACTTCAACAAAATATTTCTACAATCCACAACTACCCACCAGCATGACTCTAATATCACCATCTTTATGTTGCAAAACTATTGCAAGGAATCAAACATATCATATTCAGTGATCTACAAGTTCTATGTAGGATTTTATGACTAACCATGTGAATGACCAATTCCTGTCATCTCTCTAAATAGATATAAGTGAAGCAAGAGAGTTTAATTATTTTTACAAAAGATACGCCCATGCTCTAACAAATATAAGTGAAGCAAAAGAGCATTCTACAAATGGCGGTTTTCTATGTGAAGAGAAACAGGCAATCCAAACTTCAAATGATATAAGCGAAGCACATGAAGCATTCTATAAAGCCATACTCAAAAGATATAAGTGAAGTGCAATGAGCATTCTATAAATCAACCAAGGACTATGTCATAGCAGCATGGTGCATAAAGGAAAAATGAAAACTAAATGCAAAAGACGCTCCAAGATTGCACATATCGCATGAACGAAACAAATCCGAAAACATACAGATACTTTGTTGAAGAAAGGTGGGATGCCTTCCGGGGCATCCCCAAGCTTAGACTCTTGAGTCTCCTTGAATATTTACTCGGGGTGCCTTGGTCATCCCCAAGCTTGATCTCTTGCCTCTCCTTCTTCTCCTCACATCGAGACCTCCTCGATCTTCGAACACTCCATCCACACAAAACTCAACAGAAAACTCGGTAAGATCCGTTAGTATAATAAAGCAAATCACTACTCTAAGTACTGTTGCAAACCAATTCATATTTTGTTTTTGCATTATAGCTACTGTAATATATACTTTTATATGGCTTAATCCACTGATATAAATCGATAGTTTCATCAGAACAAACAAACTATGCATCAAAAACAGAACCTGTCTAAAACAGAACAGTCTGTAATAATTTGAACATTCACCATACCTCTGGTACTCCAAAAATTCTACCAAAATTAGGACAATAAAAAATTTATATAGAAATACAGTGCAAAAAGTTTCAGAACCGTTTGACGTTCCACTAAAAAATGTAAAATCGCGCACTACAGCCAAAGTTTCTGTCCTGCACCGCACAAACCAACAAGTAATCTAAAACATCCTAAAGGCAAACCTTGGCACATTATTTTTATTTTTAAACTTTATTAAAGCACACAACAGAAATAAATGACTCTCTAAAACTTCCGAGTTGTCTCCCTGGCAGCACTCTTTTTAAAGCCATTAAGCTAGGCATATAGTGCTCAAGTAATGGATCCACCCGAATCCCAAGGTATATCAAAGCCAATTTTAATTAACAATGATTTGTAACTTAGTAGTGAGCACAAAGTAACATATATCAAGCAATGGCGAAGTCTAACTCTCTTCCTATGCATCGGCATGTCATAAAAGAACAATTCATGCACACATAGTAAAGGCCAATGCTTAATAATCCAAGTAGGAGCAGCAATCACATGCATATTATATCTATCAAAATCATCATGTGTAATAGTAAAAAGCAACCCATCAATATAATCCTTAATAAGGGTAAACTTCTCCGATATAGTGTAGTTGGGAGAATTCAAAAAGATAGTAGGAGTATCATGCGTGGGTGCAATAGCAACAATTTCATGTTTAACATAAGGAACTATAGCAAGTTCATCTCCATGAGCATAATTTATATTGGCATCTTAGCCACAAGCATAGCAAGCATCATCAAAAAGGGATATTTCAAGAGAATCAACGGGATCATAACAATCATCATAGCAATCATCCTTCGGTAAGCACGAAGGGAAATTAAACAATGTATGAGTTAAAGAGTTACTCTCCTTAGAAGGTGGGCACGGGTAGCTAATCCGCTCTTCCTCCTTTTGTTCTTCGCTCTCCTCGTCATCTTTTTGATCCAATGAGCTCACAGTTTCATCAATTTCTTCTTCCATAGACTCCTGCAAAATATTAGTCTCTTCTTGGACAGCGGAGGAGACCTCAATATATGGTTTAACATAGGCATTAGAAGCATAATTCTCATAACAATATTAAAGTATGGCAAAATTTTTAGATTTGTAAAGATTAGCATCATACTTTTCAATCAAAGAAGCAATTTCATAAGGACAGTTAAAAGCAATAAATTCTTCAATTTGTTGGACATCATAGTAATTATAAACACCCTTAGCATAAGAAGATACGATTCCATTATCACTAAACTCACATTGGTAGGGAAGGTGTTCCTTAGGGTTTTCATAACAACAAGTAACATCATATATTTCACATAAATTCCAAGCATAGCACTGCAAACGATGAACTTGATCTAGTAAAAGTTCCCCTTTTTGAGATAAGCGGTGTCACACATAACAAGCATGCTCATCTAAAGATTTGCCCTCAACTAAGCTAGTTGGGGTTTCAGCACGAGCACAAAGGGATCGAAGATGATCCAACTAAAAAGCTTTAGGAGTGTGATAGATTTTGAATGGTTCTTGAACCATTGGTGTAGTAGGTACAACTAATTTTTTTTTGGTATTTTGCGTTTCCTACACATAACTAAAGGTAGAAAACAACTTAGAAAAGCAAACAAAAAATATTTAGTGATAAAGCAAACAAGCACATGCGAGAATATTCACCCCACGCTATTGCTCCCCGGCAACGGCGCCAGAAAAAGGTCTTGATAACCCACAAGTATGGGGGATCAATTGTAGCCTTTTTCGATAAGTAAGAGTGTCGAACCCAACGAGGAGCTAAAGGTAGAACAAATATTCCCTCAAGTTCTATCGACCACCAATACAACTCTACGCACGCTTAACGTTTGCTTTACCTAGAACAAGTATGAAACTAGAAGTACTTTGTAGGTGTTTTTGGATAGGTTTGCAAGAATATAGAGAGCACGTAAATAAAATCTAGGGGCTATTTAGATAAAGAAGCAATAAAGTTAGTATAGCGAGTGTAGAAAAGTAGTGGTAGGAGTTGCGAAATTGTCCCTAAGCAATTGACTACTTTACTAGACCGATAGCAAGTTTTATGTGGAAGAGGCCACTACTAGCATGTAATCCCTGACTTGGAATTCTATGCACTTATGATTGGAACTATTAGCAAGCATCCACAACTACTAACGTTCACTAAGGTAAAACCCAACCATAGCATTAAGATATATTGGTCTCCCTTCAATCCCGCATGCATCAATTTCTATGCTAGGTTAAAGTTTCTGTCACTCTTGCCCTCCAATACATAGTCGTATCAACATACAACTAACCCTATAGTGTGATCCACGCGCACGTTCATATGATGGGCACCAAAGGACAGCAACATAACCACAAGCAAATTAAATCAATCATAGAAATTCATCAACCACCGATAGGACAACGAAAATCTACTCAGACATCATAGGATGGCAACGCATCATTGGATAATAATATGAAGCATAAAGCACCATGTTCAAGTAGAGGGTACAGCGGGTTGCGGGAGAGTGGACCGCTATAGATAGAGGGGGAGGTGATGGAGATGTTGGTGAAGATGGCGGAGGTGTTGGTGTAGATCGCGGTGATGATGATGGCCCCCGGCGGCGTTCCGGTGCCACCAGAAGCGAGGGGGAGAGAGAGCCCCTCCTTCTTCTTCTTCCTTGACCTTCTCCCTAGATGGGAGAAGGGTTTCCCCTCTAGTCCATGGCCTCCATGGCGGCGGAGGGGCGAGAGCCCCTCCGAGATTGGATTTGTCTCTCTGTCTCTCTCTATTTCTGCGTTCTCAAATTTTGCCCTTTCACCGTTTCTTATATTCCTAGAGATCTGTAACTCCGATTGGGCTGAAATTTTAACATGATCTCTATCCGGATATTAGCTTTCTTTTGGCGAAAGAAGGGCATCAACCGCCTTACGGGGTGGCCATGAGGGCCCAGGGCGCGCCTGACCCCCTGGGGCGTGCCCCCTGCCTCATGGCCCCCTGGGGCATCGTATCGCGTTGATTCTTCTTCCAAAAAATCACATATATTCCAAAAAAATCTCCGTCAGTTTTTATGCCGTTTGGACTCCGTTTGATATGGATTTACTGCGAAACAAAAAACATGCAACAAACAGGAACTGGCACTGGGCACTGGATCAATATGTTAGTCCCAAAAAATAGTATAAAAAGTTACCAAAAGTATATGAAAGTTGTATAATATTGGCATGGAACAATAAAAATTATAGATACGATGGTGACGTATCAAGAATAGATAGTTCTCAGCATAGATATAGCATAGATAGATATAAAAAAATAGATAGTTCAACCACTCCTCGTCGTCCGACTCCTCCTCGGTGATGTCCTCCTCCTACGTTTCAATGTAGGCGTGAAGATACCGATCGTTATCTGATTCCCAGGGCGACGCTGCTCCTAGCCTCATGTTGAATGGAGCGTCCGCTTTTCGCGTACGCTTGTCCTCGCGATAGGCGGCTTGCTCCGCCCTCCTCTTCTCCCTCTGTGCCCTCCTTTGCGCGTAGAACTCGCGCTCGTTGATGATGTCCTACGGGAAGCGTTGGCGCCACAGCGCCATGGCTTCCTCGTCCATCTCGGCGATGCCGATATGGTGCTCCCGCCTCTGGTTGTCGCGACGATCCTTGTCGGTGATAAGCCGCGGCAGAGGCGGGAGCTCCTGCGCTCGCTCCCGTGTCAGCACGTTGGGGAAGTTCAATGTTCTATAAGGTCACCGGAGGTGCCATGCCGCCGCGTCGTACGCGTGGGCGGCCTCGTTGGCAGTGTAGAAATTGTCTGGGCCGAGGCGCATCCCGTGGAACCGGATCTCGGCGGAGAAGCCGCCCGAGGGGTGCACGTGGATGCCGCGGTATCCCCAAGTTTCCCGGCGACGCGACGGCATGGTGGCGTAGCGGCAGCGAGGCGAGAAAGAGTGGGGAGAGAGCGGTGGCGAGGCATAGAGCGGGGATAGAGCGGTGGCAAGGCACAGAGCGGTGGGAGGGCGTTGGATTTCATAAAGCGGGCGGGACGCCGCGGGCCAAAACTAGCGCGCGCCCGGCCGCTTTTTCCCGCACAAGCGCGATCCTTTCCCGACGTCCCTGCTATCTCTACTCTCTTCTCTACTGTTATATTTATTTAATATTTAATATTTATCTCTACTCTCTTCTCTACTATTATATTTATTTTATATTTATATTATTTATCTCTACTTCTCTACCTCTCTACTCTCTACTCTCTTTTTTCTACTCTCTTTTTCTTTTAAAAAACAGAGTTGCTGATGATGGTGTGCCCTGCCGTCCTGCAATATAGGCCGTCCGATTTATATCCGACGGATAGTAAGGAAACTATGGCAATTTTGTAGAAAGATACCCACACCCCTCTCCAGATTTGCAAATAAGGCCTTCCCTCGTTAATCCTTTTCTCCTACAAGATATAAACTACTCATACAAATGCCTCTTGATGTTCCGTGCAACGCATGGACATCTTGCTAGTTCTAAAAAACTTTCCATCATTTGCCACACTACTGGTTGCAGATGAAGAACCTACCCAAGCACAATGTGATATAGGAGCGACGCACAATTACAAGTTGATATTTTGTTGGACAATGGAGGCTATAACCAATTACTTTTACGGGAATAATAGCAACCAGGAAATTTGAAAGGTAGGTATGAACAAAATTGGAACTGCACATGTACTGCTAAGTGATTCAATACACACATTACCGATCGAGGAGGAGAATGATGGTCGCGGCGGCCTCTGTGCATCATGGTCGGCAATGGAAGTCAGTTCATTATCCACGACGGCGGTGCTTCTGCGCTTGGCGTCGGCTTCCAGGAAGTAGATTCGAGATCGTGGAAGACGGTGTTGGGGAAGAGGCTCCGTGTACGACGATGACGGTGGACCGACTCTAGTGCGGCGTACGAGGTCATCAATGAGGCAGATGCGTTGCGGTGGATGAGTGCCCCGATGGAGAAGGGGAGGAGCACGAAGGCTGCGGTGCCATGGAGAAGTCTATTTTGGTGTGGGGATAGAAAATGGGGAGTATTCATGTGTACTACTTTGGGTGCCGGGGTGGGGTTGGCTGGGTAGGGTGAACCTGAAGTTACGAAAACAGGCCCCTACCAAGCATAATCTGTAGACCTGTTCCGAAGGTTATGATGGTAACTTCGCACTGCTTGAATCAGGGTCGCGGGAGATTTTCCCGCCGACCTCAAAATTTTGTGACACTGAACTCCCTGTGTGGCGTGTTGGGTGATTGGGCTAAGCAACTAGAGAGTAGTACTAGTAACTACTAGTACTCCCTCCGATTTTATTAACTCTGCATATTAGGTTTGACTGAAGTCAAACTTCCTAAAGTTTGACCAAGTTTATAGAAAAATATAAACATTTACCATAACAAATATGTATGATGTGAATGTACATTCAATAATGAATCTAATGGTATTTATTTGTTATTGTATATGTTAATATTTTTTGTTATAAACTTTCTGAGAGTTTACAAAACTTGACTTTGACCAATGCTAATACGCAGACTTAAATAAAAACGGAGGGACTACACATTTGTTTTCTTAGTTTGTAGTGAATTAATCATTTGTTGTAATTGTGAAATAAATATATTAGGCTACTAACTTCGAATGTAATGGTCTATACAATTCAATAGTTACAATCATTGTTGAATTCCAAGATGTATACGAGGTCTATAGTACTTCACAGTATGCTCAAACTCACATAATCCCAATCAAATGAGAATCTAAATGCATTTCATAGTTATTACTTTGTAGGATGCAAAAAAACCAACCATAACTCTACATCATCCATTATAAAAGCAACATTTTGAACACATACCAATGTGTGAATGAAACGTGTAGAGAGTGCTTGCAAAGATGGAGCAGATAGGGCGGGAAAGATTGTGTGTATGTGGACAAGAGAGTAGGAGACAAACCTAATGAGAGAGAGAGAGAGAGAGAGAGAGAGAGAGAGAGAGAGAAAGAGAGAGGAAGAAGTTAGGTCTATGAGATAGATTGAGACATGTAATATACGTGAGATGTGCGTGCATCCGGATTCTGTAGACGTGGAAGGAGAAGAGACAACAGGTTTGATGAGAGAACTGGAAAAACATGGATGAAAGGGGAAGGATCTTGTGGGTTGAGGGATTGATAATTTTGTGTGGGAGAGAGAGAGGGATTGGTAATTTTGTGTGGGAGATAGAGGGGGGAGGAGTCAGTCAGCCATCATCACATCATCCTGCTTCCAAATGGCCCGACATTCTCTAGTGCAGTGCGGTCGCCGGTCTTCGATATCCTTAATGCCCTCCTTGAAGGTTGAGGTGTTGTGCATGCTGGGGTGCAGAGAAGCACAAGCGAGAGTGGTAGCCATATAGCCTTGGATGGGGATGAATTGTTTGCTCGGGGGAGGTGTGTGTGTGTTTGTTAGGTATTGAGAGAAATCAAACCTATGGAGAGAAGTGTGTGTGTATGTGACAAAAAGCTACATGCTAAATAGGGTTTTCACGAAGAGATTGTGCGTGCGAGATAGAGAGCGATGTGTGGGCCTTGAGGTGGGCAGGGACCGGGTGAGGGTGTCAAAATGTGTGCATTGATGCATGTGTTACATGCGATCGTGCGAGGGACGGACGAATCGAGAGAGATGGTTGTTGTGTTACGGATGCTCCTCTCTCTCTCTCTCTCACACACACACACAAGTACAAATATAAGACCATTCTCTCATGCATACACAATGTATCGGCATCTGTCTATGTCTCACTCATGCATGATCATTTGCACATTCATAGCTCTCTATGTCTCTATCACACGCACACCATCTCTACATTGCCCTTCCGCCACAACACACATATGGACACATACACACATTCTCTCTCAGTCACACACAAAAAATAAGTATTAAAAAAACTAGGGCGCTCCTAAAACGTCCAAATCCAAATAAACACAAACTGGAGCTAAATTCAAATATATGGAAATATTGTAGCGTCAAGACCTTTTCCAGCAAAAAAAGTTG
The DNA here is from genome assembly GCF_002162155.2 of Triticum dicoccoides. Lineage (NCBI taxonomy): Eukaryota > Viridiplantae > Streptophyta > Magnoliopsida > Poales > Poaceae > Triticum > Triticum dicoccoides. The sequence goes on along the minus strand of NC_041390.1, from coordinate 158,321,145 downwards.
AGTAATATTCAGGGATTGTTTTCACACACACAAAAAGGTTCGGTGGGTGTCCTTCGAGCGCGACATGGTGACACACCATTCAATCAACCGTGCGGCCATGCACTACTAGGGAAAAGCCTATACACAGAATTTTACCAGTAGCGCTGTACAAAATCAAGCGCTGCTGCTACTTAGTAGCAGCGCGCGTGAATAAACCGCGCTACTGCTATGACTTTAGCAGTAGCACGTACTAGCGAAAAGCGCTGCTGCTACGTTCGAACTGGGCGCACATGGCTAGCCCAACCTAGCAGTAGCGCGTACAATGACCCAGCGCTACTGCTAATCTCCTTAGCTGCAGTGCGCTTATGTGTAAAGCGCTGCTGCTAACAGAAATAAAATAAAGTGAAAAACAAGTAGAAAAGTAAATGAAAATGAAAGAAATAGAAAAAGGAGAAAGGGAAAAAATAAAATGTAAAGAAAAATAAAAGAAAAAAGGGGAAAAAGGAGAAAGGAATAGCAGTAGCGGGTTTCAGTAAACCCGCTATAGCTAACTTAGCTATAGCGTGTTTCCGGAAACGCGCTACCGTTACATTTCACTTAAACAGTGGTTTCCCCCCAGCCCGTCCCCCGGCCACCAATTCTTCCCCAAATCGTCACTCGCCCTCGCCACCGTCTCCTCACCGCCGCCGCCCGAGGCCGCCCTCAGCCTCACCGCCGCCGCTCGAGGCCGCCCTCAACCTCACCACCGCCGCCCGAGGCCGCCCTCAGCCTCACCGTCGCCGCCCGAGGCCGCCCTCAGCCTCACAGCCGACGCCCAAGGCCGCCCTCCACGTCACCGTCGACGCCCTCCACCTCACCGCCACCCGAGCCCG